>NW_027675365.1:220000-483769 GCF_965601325.2 Salmo salar
ACACTGGAGAAATGTAAGATCTGTCTGCCTCATGTTGAATGCTGTTTTATAACATTTAAAAGCTGTAGCTAAAGTAGCTGTGTAACTCAATGATATTGTAGCAGCCTTAACACAACACCTAGTGACCTCATTAAGTAGCAGAAGGGATGTGTTGTGTTGATTAATTTAGAGAGAGTGACAGAGAGAGACAACATTAATAATACCATCAATAATACCAATAATAATATAATCAGTCACACCAGTCTGTAATGCATTATGAAAACATTTATACAGCCAGTTAAGAGTATAAATGATTATAATTTAAACTTTATAACAGTCCTACAATACTGTAGGCATTAAAACAGATGTAATATTAATATCCTCTGTGTTATTTCTTCATTCAGATGATCCTGCTGTGATTTGCCAACGTGAACTCAAATCTAATCTAAAGAAGAAGTTTCAATGTGTATTTGAGGGGATCGCTAAACAAGGAAACCCAACACTTCTCAATCAGATCTACACAGAGCTCTACATCACAGAGGGAGGAACAGGAGAGGTCAATAATGAACATGAGCTGAGACAGATTGAGACAACAACCAGGAAACAAGCAAGACCAGAGACTGCAATCAAATGTAACGACATCTTCAAACCCTTAACCGGACAAGACAAACGTATCAGAACTGTGCTGACAAAGGGAGTCGCTGGCATTGGAAAAACAGTCTCTGTGCAGAAGTTCATTCTGGACTGGGCTGAAGGAAAAGCAAATCAGGATGTCCAATTTGTATTTTCATTCCCTTTTCGCGAGCTGAATTTGATGAAAGGGGACAAACACACTTTGATTGAACTTCTCTATCACTTCTCAATGGAAATCAAACAATCAAGAATCTCCAACGACGACAAGTACAAAGTTCTGTTCATCTTTGATGGTCTGGATGAGTGCCGACTGCCCCTAGACTTCCAGAAGAACAAGATCTGTTGTGACGTCACAGAGTCAACCTCAGTGGATGTTCTGCTGACAAATCTCATCAAGGGAAATCTGCTTCCCTCTGCTCTCCTCTGGATAACTACCCGACCTGCAGCAGCCAATAAGATCCCTTCAGGGTGTGTTGACCAGGTGACAGAGGTACGAGGGTTCAATGACCCACAGAAGGAGGAGTACTTCAGGAAGAGATTCAGCGATGAGGACCTGGCCAACAGAATCATCTCACACATAAAGAGATCAAGGAGCCTCCACATCATGTGCCACATTCCAGTCTTCTGTTGGATTTCTGCAACGGTCCTTGAACACATGCTGAAACATAAGAGAGAAGAGATGCCCAAGACTCTGACTGAGATGTACACACACCTTGTGGTGTTTCATACCAAACAGAAGAATGAAAAGTATATTGGGAAAGAAGAGACAGATCCACACTTGAATAACGAGAGCATTCTGTCACTGGGAAAACTGGCTTTTCAACAGCTAGTGAAGGGCAATCTGATTTTCTATGAAGAAGACCTGAAAAAGGCTGGCATTGATGTCAATGAAGCCTCGGTGTACTCAGGATTGTGCACACAGCTCTTTAAAGAGGAATGTGTTCTGTACCAGGACAAGGTGTACTGCTTCGTGCATCTGAGCATTCAGGAGTTTCTGGCTGCTGTATATGTGTTCCTCTCATTCATCAACAACAATGAGAATGTAATGAACAAACTGCAAACAAAAGACGAGCCTGAAGTTACTGTCTACAAGAGTGCTGTGGATAAAGCCTTACAAAGTGAGACAGGAAACCTGGACCTGTTCCTCCGCTTCCTTCTGGGCCTCTCACTGGAGTCCAATCAGAAGGACTTACAAGGTCTACTGACAAAGACAAGAAGCAGCTCAAAGAGCAATGAAGAGACAGTCAAGTACATCAAAGAGAAGATCAGGGAGAATCCCTCTCCAGAGAGGAGCATCAATCTGTTCCACTGTCTGAATGAACTGAATGACCATTCTCTAGTGGAGGAGATCCAAAGCTACCTGAGCTCAGGAAGTCTCTCAAAACCCAACCTGTCACCTGCACAGTGGTCAGCTCTGGTCTTTGTGTTGCTGACTTCAGAAAAGGAGCTGGATGTGTTTGACCTGAAGAAATACTCCAGATCAGAGGAAGGTCTTCTGAGGCTGCTGCCAGTGGTCAAAGCCTCCAGAGCTGTTCTGTGAGTAAATAAAATGCCATATAAGAAGTAATCATCAGGAAGAAATATTATATGTATTACAATATGTATATAATATTATATTGCATAACATATTGAATCAGATATTCAATCTAGTATTACAATATGACCATACAATTCCAGGAGACGGAAGGTAAATCTATATGTTGTTTGAGAATATGAACCAAATGCATCTTCCATTGTCCTTCTACGCTACTGGTGTTAAATTAACAGTGTGTTTGTGAAGTCATGATGATCTTGTTGCAGGCTGTCAGGCTGTGGAGTCACAGAGAAAGGCTGTGCTTCTCTGGTCTCAGCTCTGAAGTCAAATCCCTCACACCTGAGAGAGCTGGACCTGAGCAACAATGACCTGAAGGATTCAGGAGTGAAGCTGCTCTCTGCTGGACTGGAGGATCCACACTGTAAACTGGAGACTCTGAGGTCAGTATTCCTGTAGTTGGTCAACAAGTGATAACTGTTCACCAGATCCACATGTGTTTACCAGACACACATAGTCCACACCATATGTGTTTGGACAGTGAAGCTTACAGTTTTAAATTGGGTTGTGTTTTAGATTATATTTTTCCTAATAGTAAATTAATGGTGAATAATGTCCTGTCATTTTGGAGTCACTTCACTTGTGTTGTCAGTAAGAATAGAAGATGTTTCTGAACACTTCTACATTCATGTGGATGATACCATGATTATGAATAAACATGAATGAATCGTTAATGATGATGAATGAGCCTCTGTTATTGATAATGGTGAGAGGTTAGCATGTTTTGTTGTAGTCTCTGTTATTGGTAATGGTGAGAGGTTAGCATGTTTTGTTGTAGCCTCTGTTATTGGTAATGGTGAGAGGTTAGCATGTTTTGTTGTAGCCTATGTTATTGGTAATGGTGAGAGGTTAGCATGTTTTGTTGTAGCCTCTGTTATTGGTAATGGTGAGAGGTTAGCATGTTTTGTTGTATCCTCTGTTATTGGTAATGGTGAGAGGTTAGCATGTTTTGTTGTAGCCTCTGTTATTGGTAATGGTGAGAGGTTAGCATGTTTTGTTGTAGCCTCTGTTATTGGTAATGGTGAGAGGTTAGCATGTTTTGTTGTAGCCTCTGTAACTTTCTCACTCATTATCATTCATGATCTTTCTCAATCATGGCAGTCACAGGCTTGATGTAGTCATTGCAGTCAAAGAATATGGGACCAAATACTAATCTTTTGACTATTTTAATACTCATAGTGTATTACAAGATACATAAAGTGCTTTTATTTCTAAATGGTGAAACAGAAATGAATGAAAATATCCTCATATAAAAGGTGACATTATATACTCTCACCTCATATGAAACTGCTTTTAAACTGGTCTGGTCAGTCTTCTCAAATATTTGTATTATTCATGTTTCTATCTGCAGGCAATACTTTGATAATTTGTCATTTATAATATGATACATTAATTTCTGAATAGATATCGCAGGTTTCATGACTGATATATCTGAATATGTTGAAGAAATATACTGCCACTATTTTCACCACCAAAGAATAGCAGTGTGGTTTTAATTTGATTTGACTCTTTGCAGGCTGTCAGGCTGTCTAGTCACAGAGGAAGGCTGTGCTTCTCTGGTCTCAGCTCTGAGGTCAAACCCCTCACACCTGAGAGAGCTGGACCTGAGCTACAATCACCCAGGAGACTCAGGAGTCAGACTGCTCTCTGCTGGACTGGAGGATCCACACTGCAGACTGGAGAAACTCAAGTATGTAGAGGGTTTATGTCAATGTTCATATCAGACATGTTGGACTTTTCAGGCTAGTTAAGACAAACATTCTGAACTCCACTTGGACAAAGTTATATGCTAACTGTGTGTGTGTGTGTGTGTGTGTGTGTGTGTGTGTGTGTGTGTGTGTGTGTGTGTGTGTGTGTGTGTGTGTGTGTGTGTGTGTGTGTGTGTGTGTGTGTGTGTGTGTGTGTGTGTGTGTGTGTGTGTGTGTGTGTGTGTGAGAGAGTTCAGGTGTATCCCTCAATGACTGTCTGTTTTTCTGCTTACTGCTACAGTGTGGAACATGGTGGAGAGAACAGAATGAAACCTGGGCCTAGAAAATGTGAGTGTTGACTGCTGTGAAGAATATGACTAAGAATAAGTCTTAATTCAAGTTAAGTCAAAGTCCACCATCATTACTGACTTGGTCATATTAAATATCATCTGTAGTTCTACAGAAGCAGAAATCAGGGACACCAACGTTTACAAAGAGTTGCTTTGACTGTGTGTGTGTGTGTGTGTGTGTGTGTGTGTAATTAATGTGAATAAGTGTGTTTTTATATTACCATACAGTATAACATGTGATCATTCAACAAGTCTCAAGTTACCTTAACTTCTCCTTTTGATACCTAGAAACATCTACATTAAATGAATTAGTGAAAAGTGAGTTAACATTCTAATGTGAATGATGATGATTTCTAATATTGTGTCTGGTTTCATCCATCAGATGTCTGTGATCTCACACTGGACCCAAACACAGTAAACAGACTCCTCTCTCTGTCTGAGGAGAACAGAAAGGTGACATGTAGGACAGAGGAGCAGCCGTATCCTGATCACCCAGAGAGATTTGAGGACTGGAGACAGGTGCTGTGTAGAGAGGGTCTGACTGGGCGCTGTTACTGGGAGGTAGAGTGGAGTGGGAGAGGGGCTTATATAGGAGTGACATATAAAGGAATCAACAGGAGAGGATGGGGTGATGACTGTTGTCTTGGACACAATGACAAGTCCTGGAGTCTGTTCTGCTCTGAAAACAGATACTCTGCCTGGCATAATAATCATCCCACTACCATAGACGTCCCCTCCTCCAGCCCCCACAGAGTAGGAGTGTATCTGGACTGGTCAGCCGGCACTCTGTCCTTCTATAGAGCCTCCTCTGACACACTGACCCACCTGATCACATTCACCTCCACATTCACTGAGCCCCTCTATCCAGTGTTTAGAGTTCATTATGTTGACTCCTCAGTGTCCCTGTAAATAATAATAACCATGGTAACTCTCCCTCGGCCTGGGGCTCCATGCAAGATCTCACCTCGTGGAGTTGCAATGATCATGAGAACGGTGAGGAATCAGCCCAGAACTACACGGGAGGATCTTGTCAATGATCTCAAGGCAGCTGGGACCATAGTCACCAAGAAAACAAATGGTAACACTCTACGCCGTGAAGGACTGAAATCCTGCAGCGACTGCAAGGTCCCCCTGCTCAAGAAAGCACATATACATGCTCGTCTGAAGTTTGCCAATGAACATCTGAATGACTCAGAGGACAACTGGTGAAAGTGTTGTGGTCAGATGAGACCAAAATGGAGCTCTTTGGCATCAACTCAACTCGCCGTGTTTGGAGGAGGAGGAATGATGCCTATGACCCCAAGAACACCATCCCACCGTCAAACATGGAGGTGGAAACATTATGCTTTGGGGGTGTTTTTCTGCTAAGGGGACAGGACAACTTTACCGCATCAAAGGGACGTTGGACGGGGCCATGTACCGTCAAATCTTGGGTGAGAACCTCCTTCCCTCAGCCAGGGCATTGAAAATGGGTCATGGATGGGTATTCCAGCATGACAATGACCCAAAACACACGGCCAAGGCAACAAAGGAGTGGCTCAAGAAGAAGCACATTAAGGTCCTGGAGTGACCTCCATAGAAAATCTGTGGAGGGAGCTGAAGGTTCGAGTTGCCAAACGTCAGCCTCGAAACCTTAATGACTTGGAGAAGATCTGCTAAGAGGAGTGGGACAAAATCCCTCCTGAGATGTGTGCAAACCTGGTGGCCAACTACAAGAAACATCTGACCTCTGTGATTGCCAACAAGGGTTTTGCCACCAAGTACTAAGTCATGTTTTGCAGAGGGGTCAAATACTTATTTCCCTCATTTAAATGCAAACCATTTTATAACATTTTTGACGTGCATTTTTCTGGATTTTTGTTGTTGTTATTCTGTCTCTCACTGTTCAAATAAACCTACCATTAAAATTATAGACTGATCATTTCTTTGTCAGTGGGCAAACGTACAAAATCAGCAGGGGATGAAATACTTTCCCCCCCACTGTGTTAAGGATCATTGATCAAAACATGAATACCCAAGAGCTAGAAGGTCTCATGAACCCCTTGACCGGAAAACTGTTTTGTGGAGTTTGGGCTTGTGATGAACTACCTATTGAGAAATGGCAGGAGCAACCGGCCATGTTCATTGTCAATACCCATGCTGAACACCTGCCTGGTGAACATTGGTTAGCTGTCACATTAGAAGATGACGAAGGAGGTAGAAAAATCTCATCATTTTCCCCCCCCGGATTTTCTCATTTCACTTTTTTGGATTCCTACGGCTTTCCCCCCACATTTTCTAATTTCCCCCCATTTAGTAAACAGTTTTTAAACAAAAATGGATCAAAGATCTACTACAGCTTCAAAGAAGTACAATATAACCTTTCAACAACCTGTGGTTACCACTGTGTTTTCTACCTGTGGTCAACACTGTGTATTCTACCTGTGGTCAACACTGTGTATTCTACCTGTGGTCAACACTCTGTATTCTACCTGTGGTCAACACTGTGTATTCTACCTGTGGTCAACACTGTTTTCTACCTGTGGTCACCACTGTGTATTCTACCTGTGGTCACCACTGTGTTTTCTACCTGTGGTCACCACTGTGTATTCTACCTGTGGTCAACACTGTGTATTCTACCTGTGGTCAACACTGTGTATTCTACCTGTGGTCAACACTGTGTATTCTACCTGTGGTCAACACTGTGTATTCTACCTGTGGTCACCACTGTGTATTCTACCTGTGGTCAACACTGTGTATTCTACCTGTGGTCAACACTGTGTATTCTACCTGTGGTCAACACTGTGTATTCTACCTGTGGTCAACACTGTGTATTCTACCTGTGGTCACCACTGTGTATTCTACCTGTGGTCAACACTGTGTATTCTACCTGTGGTCAACACTGTGTATTCTACCTGTGGTCAACACTGTGTATTCTACCTGTGGTCAACACTGTGTTTTCTACCTGTGGCCAAAGAGCCCGTGGAGTTTCTTTTGAAGATGTTGTATCTCTTTATAATGATGATTTAAGAAGTAATGATAGGACAGTAGATCGTTTTGTTAGAAAAGTGTTTAAGTATATATCCTTTAAGACTCTATAATCAATGTGTATGCTCACATCAAATGTTTAAAGAATGTCACAAATGTTAAATTGTATCATGTTATTGAAATAATATGGTCACCATCTTCGAGTTCACTCATTAAACCACCCAAATAGTTGCTGAGAGAGGGGTTCCAATCACCAGGTTTGCTTACATCTACCACAGAGTCTGTGTCATGGTAAAGAACCCTCCTCTGCAGCTGCTCCATGAGGGAATATAGTCCATAGGCCGTGGTAGAAGCTGGTAGAACCCTCCTCTGCAGCTGCTCCATGAGGGAATATAGTCCATAGGCCGTGGTAGAAGCTGGTAGACCCCTCCTCTGCAGCTGCTCCATGAGGGTATATAGTCCATAGGCCGTGGTAGAAGCTGGTAGAACCCTCCTCTGCAGCTGCTCCATGAGGGTATATAGTCCATAGGCCGTGGTAGAAGCTGGTAGACCCCTCCTCTGCAGCTGCTCTATGAGGGTATATAGTCCATAGGCCGTGGTAGAAGCTGGTAGACCCCTCCTCTGCAGCTGCTCCATGAGGGTATATAGGCTGTGGTAGAAGCTGGTAGACCCCTCCTCTGCAGCTGCTCCATGAGGGAATATAGTCCATAGGCCGTGGTAGAAGCTGGTAGAACCCTCCTCTGCAGCTGCTCCATGAGGGTATATAGGCCGTGGTAGAAGCTGGTAGACCCCTCCTCTGCAGCTGCTCCATGAGGGTATATAGTCCATAGGCCATGGTAGAAGCCTGTAGACCCCTCCTCTGCAGCTGCTCCATGAGGGTATATAGTCCATAGGCCGTGGTAGAAGCTGGTAGACCCCTCCTCTGCAGCTGCTCCATGAGGGTATATAGTCCATAGGCCGTGGTAGGAGCTGGTAGACCCTCCTCTGCAGCTGCTCCATGAGGGTATATAGTCCATAGGCCGTGGTAGAAGCTGGTAGACCCCTCCTCTGCAGCTGCTCCATGAGGGTATATAGGCCGTGGTAGAAGCTGGTAGACCCCTCCTCTGCAGCTGCTCCATGAGGGAATATAGTCCATAGGCCGTGGTAGAAGCTGGTAGAACCCTCCTCTGCAGCTGCTCCATGAGGGTATATAGTCCATAGGCCATGGTAGAAGCTGGTAGACCCCTCCTCTGCAGCTGCTCCATGAGGGTATATAGTCCATAGGCCGTGGTAGAAGCTGGTAGAACCCTCCTCTGCAGCTGCTCCATGAGGGTATATAGGCCGTGGTAGAAGCTGGTAGACCCCTCCTCTGCAGCTGCTCCATGAGGGAATATAGTCCATAGGCCGTGGTAGAAGCTGGTAGAACCCTCCTCTGCAGCTGCTCCATGAGGGTATATAGTCCATAGGCCGTGGTAGAAGCTGGTAGACCCCTCCTCTGCAGCTGCTCCATGAGGGTATATAGTCCATAGGCCATGGTAGAAGCTGGTAGACCCCTCCTCTGCAGCTGCTCCATGAGGGTATATAGTCCATAGGCCGTGGTAGAAGCTGGTAGAACCCTCCTCTGCAGCTGCTCCATGAGGGTATATAGGCCGTGGTAGAAGCTGGTAGACCCCTCCTCTGCAGCTGCTCCATGAGGGTATATAGTCCATAGGCCGTGGTAGAAGCTGGTAGACCCCTCCTCTGCAGCTGCTCCATGAGGGTATATAGTCCATAGGCCGTGGTAGAAGCTGGTAGAACCCTCCTCTGCAGCTGCTCCATGAGGGTATATAGTCCATAGGCCGTGGTAGAAGCTGGTAGACCCCTCCTCTGCAGCTGCTCCATGAGGGAATATAGTCCATAGGCCGTGGTAGAAGCTGGTAGAACCCTCCTCTGCAGCTGCTCCATGAGGGTATATAGTCCATAGGCCGTGGTAGAAGCTGGTAGAACCCTCCTCTGCAGCTGCTCCATGAGGGTATATAGTCCATAGGCCGTGGTAGAAGCTGGTAGACCCCTCCTCTGCAGCTGCTCCATGAGGGTATATAGTCCATAGGCCGTGGTAGAAGCTGGTAGACCCCTCCTCTGCAGCTGCTCCATGAGGGTATATAGTCCATAGGCCGTGGTAGAAGCTGTTAGACCCCTCCTCTGCAGCTGCTCCATGAGGGTATATAGTCCATAGGCCGTGGTAGAAGCTGGTAGAACCCTCCTCTGCAGCTGCTCCATGAGGGTATATAGTCCATAGGCCGTGGTAGAAGCTGGTAGACCCCTCCTCTGCAGCTGCTCCATGAGGGTATATAGTCCATAGGCCGTGGTAGAAGCTGGTAGACCCCTCCTCTGCAGCTGCTCCATGAGGGTATATAGTCCATAGGCCGTGGTAGAAGCTGGTAGACCCCTCCTCTGCAGCTGCTCCATGAGGGTATATAGTCCATAGGCCGTGGTAGAAGCTGGTAGAACCCTCCTCTGCAGCTGCTCCATGAGGGTGTATAGTCCATAGGCCGTGGTAGAAGCTGGTAGACCCCTCCTCTGCAGCTGCTCCATGAGGGTATATAGTCCATAGGCCGTGGTAGGAGCTGGTAGAACCCTCTTCTTGTTACGTCTCCATTACACCAGAGCTATGTCTTGATTCAAGAACTAAAAATTAGTAATTACATATTGGTCTGAAAAAAATGTATTACAATAATTATTCGGGATCTTTAATGATTGATGTTAATATATTACTTCTCTGAGCAAATTTGCCCCAGAAACTGTTCAAGAGAAGTTTACACACATTTCTTTTGGCTTTGATGACCTCTATTCTGTCAGGGTCAAGACGTATGCTCCCTTTTCATGATAGTCCTGAATGTATCTGTCTTTGCTCTCTTGATCTGTGGCTGATGCAGGATATCCTGAAGCCATTTGCTCGCCTCTCAAGGAGGTATTGATGTACTCTTTAAAAAGAGTGTCTGATTTCCTGGGAAAGTTCCACATACAAAGCTGTGGCCACACGATACCTCTTCTCTAAGCCTAATCTCGTGGGAAAGAAACTTAAACAATGTAATTATTTTTATTTCACCTTTATTTAACCAGGTAGGCAAGTTGAGAACAAGTTCTCATTTACAATTGCGACCTGGCCAAGATAAAGCAAAGCAGCAACACAGAGTTACACATGGAGTAAAACAAACATACAGTGAATAATACAGTAGAAAAATAAGTCTATATACAATGTGAGCAAATGAAGTGAAATAAGGGAGGTAAAGGCAAAAAAGGCCATGGTGGCAAAGTAAGTACAATATAGCAAGTAAAACACTAGAATGGTAGATTTGTAGTGGAAGAAAGTGCAAAGTAGAAATAGAAATAATGGGGTGCAAAGGAGATAAATAAATAAATAAATATGGTAGGGGAAGAGGTAGTTGTTTGGGCTAAATTATAGATGGGCTATGTACAGGTGCAGTGATCTGTGAGCTGCTCTGACAGCTGGTGCTTAAAGCTAGTGAGGGAGAGAAGTATTTCCAGTTTCAGAGATTTTTGTAGTTCGTTCCAGTCATTGGCAGCAGAGAACTGGAAGGAGAGACAGCCAAAGGAGGAATTGGCTTTGGGGGTGACCAGAGAGATATACCTGCTGGAGCGCGTGCTACAGGTGGGTGCTGCTATGGTGACCAGTGCGCTGAATTAAGGGGGGACTTTACCTAGCAGGGTCTTGTAGATGACCTGGAGCCAGTGGGTTTGGCGACGAGTATGAAGCGAGGGCCAGCCAACGAGAGCGTACACGTCGCAGTGGTGGGTAGTATATGGCGCTTTGGTGACAAAACGGATGGCACTGTGATAGACTGCATCCAGTTTATTGAGTGGGGTATTGGAGGCTATTTTGTAAATGACATCGCCGAAGTCGAGGATCGGTAGGATGGTCAGTTTTACAAGGGTATGTTTGGCGGTATGAGTGAAGGATGCTTTGTTGTGAAATAGGAAGCCAATTCTAGATTTAACTTTGGATTGGAGATGTTTGATGTGAGTCTGGGAGGAGAGCTTACAGTGTAACCAGACACCTAGGTATTTGTAGTTGTCCACATATTCTAAGTAAGGACGGGCGGGTTAGGTGCAGGCAGCGATCGGTTGAAGAGCATGCATTAGTTTTACTTGTATTTACGAGCAGTTGGAGGCCAAGGAAGGAGAGTTGTATGGCATTGAAGCTCGTCTGGAGGGTTGTTAACACAGTGTTAACACAGTGTCCAAAGAAGGGCCAGAAGTATACAGAATGGTGTTGTCTGCGTAGAGGTGGATCAGAGACTCACCAGCAGAAAGAGAGACATCATTGATGTACACAGAGAAAAGAGTTGGCCCAATAACTGAACCCTGTGGCACCCCCATAGAACTACCAGAGGCCATCCGATTTGACAGATTGAACTCTTTCAGAGAAGTAGCTGGTGAACCAGGCGAGGCAATCATTTGAGAAACCAAGGCTATTGAGTCTGCCGATGAGGATGTGGTGATTGACAGAGTCGAAAGCCTCGGTACCCCCTGTGTCACTTGTTGAAGGCTGGGTCTACAAAAAAAACAAGACTTGACTACCTTGGGCTTTGACACTGGCTGCAACACCTTCTTCTACCCAGTTATCCACAGTCACTTTACCTCTACCTACATGTACATATTACCTCAATTACCTTGACAAACCAGTGCCCCCGCACATTGAGTCTATACCGGTACCCCCTGTATATAGCCTCCACATTGACTCTGTACCAGTACCCCCTGTATATAGCCTCCAAATTGACTCGGTACCGGTACCCCCTGTATATAGCCTCCTCAAATTGACTCTGTACCAGTACCCCCTGTATATAGCCTCCACATTGACTCTGTACCGGTACCCCCTGTATATAGCCTCCACATTGACTCTGTACCGGTACCCCCTGTACATAGCCTCCACATTGACTCTGTACCGGTACCCCCTGTATATAGCCTCCACATTGACTCTGTACCGGTACCCCCTGTATATAGCCTCCACATTGACTCTGTACCGGTACCCCCTGTATATAGCCTCCACATTGACTCTGTACCGGTACCCCCTGTATATAGCCTCCACATTGACTCTGTACCGGTACCCCCTGTATATAGCCTCCACATTGACTCTGTACCGGTACCCCCTGTATATAGCCTCCACATTGACTCTGTACCGGTACCCCCTGTATATAGCCTCGCGACTGTTATTTTTTTGTTGCTCCTTAATTATTTTTATTTTAACATTTGTCCTATTTTCTATAATTGTTTTATTTTGTTACTTTCTTAACCTTGTTTTCTTAAATGCATTGTTGGTTAAGGGCTTGTAAGTCAGAATTTCAATGTAATTTCTACACCTGTTGTATTCGGTGCATGTGACAAATATAATTTGATATGATTTGATCAAGGGATTCAAAAGAAGATAGGAATCATAGGATCTAGAATTGGGATAAAAATAAAAGTTTTAGTACTGGGGTTATATAAATGTTTTAGACAGAGTAGAGCACAGTGTTTTAGTACCGGGGGTTTATAAATGTTTTAGACAGAGTAGAGCACAGTGTTTTAGTACTGGGGGATTATAAATGTTTTAGACAGAGTAGAGCACAGTGTTTTAGTACTGGGGTTAATAAATGTTTTAGACAGAGTAGAGCACAGTGTTTTAGTACTGGGGTTTATACATGTTTTAGACAGAGTTGAGCAGTGTTTTAGTAGCAGGGGTTTATAAATGTTTTAGACAGAGTAGAGCACAGTGTTTTAGTACTGGGGTTTATAAATGTTTTAGACAGAGTAGAGCACAGTGTTTTAGTACTGGGGTTTTATAAATGTTTTAGACAGAGTAGAGCACAGTGTTTTAGTACTGGGGTTTATAAATGTTTTAGACAGAGTAGAGCACAGTGTTTTAGTACTGGGGTTTTATAAATGTTTTAGACAGAGTAGAGCACAGTGTTTTAGTACTGGGGGTTTATAAATGTTTTAGACAGAGTAGAGCACAGTGTTTTAGTACTGGGGTTTATAAATGTTTTAGACAGAGTTGAGCAGTGTTTTAGTACTGGGGTTTATACATGTTTTAGACAGAGTAGTGCACAGTGTTTTAGTACTGGGGTTTATAAATGTTTTAGACAGAGTAGTGCACAGTGTTTTAGTACTGGGGTTTATAAATGTTTTAGACAGAGTAGAACAATTGGTAGATAAACCCCTGGTTGCTGATTACTCTCAAAGTCATAAAACACAAATGTCTCTGAATGTTCATCTTCATCCAATGGTTGAAGGTAGCACTCATGTTCCACTTCTTGAACCACTTCAGTGTCTCTGCTTTTCAAAGCCCCTTTACAGACAGGGCAGTGTAGGATACCACATACCTTTACAGACAGGGCAGTGTAGGATACCACATACCTTTACAGACAGGGCAGTGTAGGATACCACATACCTTTACAGACAGGGCAGTGTAGGATACCACATACCTTTACAGACAGGGCAGTGTAGGATACCACATACCTTTACAGACAGGGCAGTGTAGGATACCACATACCTTTACAGACAGGGCAGTGTCCACATACGTGAGGTTGGGGGTTGTCTGTTTTAACGTTGTAATTGCGTTGGAATTTTGGACATTTCTTGTTGAGGTCACACCAGCTGACAGATGTATATGCCTTTGGATGCTATGGACTCTAAAACACAGAGGTCCAGTTACTAGATAGGTTTCTCACAGCCTTTTACAGGACTCTAAAAGGCAGAGGTCCAGTTACTAGATAGGTTTCTCACAACCTTTTACAGGGCTCTAAAAGACAGAGAGGTTCAGTTACTAGATAGGTTTCTCACAGCCTTTTACAGAGCTCTAAAAGACAGAGAGGTCCAGTTACTAGATAGGTTTCTCACAACCTTTTACAGGACTCTAAAAGACAGAGAGGTCCAGTTACTAGATAGGTTTCTCACAACCTTTTACAGGACTCTAAAAGACAGAGAGGTCCAGTTACTAGATAGGTTTCTCACAGCCTTTTACAGAGCTCTAAAAGACAGAGAGGTCCAGTTACTAGATAGGTTTCTCACAGCCTTTTACAGGGCTCTAAAAGACAGAGAGGTCCAGTTATTAGATAGGTTTCTCACAGCCTTTTACAGGACTCTAAAAGACAGAGAGGTCCAGTTACTAGATAGGTTTCTCACAGCCATTTACATGCTATCTTCAATCAGTAGAGGCTCTACCTCAGAAATTATTGTGTGAAGCTGTTTAGCTGCATCCTACATCAACACATCGTCCTCATCAACACGTCATCCTCATCAACACATCATCCTCATCAACACATCATCCACATCATCCTCATTATCCTCATCAACACATCATCCTCATCAACACATCATCATCCTCATCAACACATCATCACATCATCATCATCAACACATCATCATCATCAACACATCATCCTCATCAACACATCATCCTCATCAACACATCATCATCCTCATCAACACATCATCACATCATCATCATCAACACATCATCATCATCAACACATCATCCTCATCAACACATCATCCTCATCAACACATCATCATCCTCATCAACACATCATCACATCATCATCATCAACACATCATCATCATCAACACATCATCCTCATCAACACATCATCATCCTCATCAACACATCATCACATCATCATCATCAACACATCATCATCATCAACACATCATCCTCATCAACACATCATCCTCATCAACACATCATCATCCTCATCAACACATCATCACATCATCATCATCAACACATCATCATCATCAACACATCATCCTCATCAACACATCATCCTCATCAACACATCATCCTCATCAACACATCACCCTCATCATCCTCATGTCCTCCTATGTCAGCAATCCATGCTTTGGTTTAGTTTCCCCTGGTACTGTTTCCACTTGCTAATGTTTTAGCATTTGTGGCACAAATCCCATTCAAGTCATCCGACCAATATTAGCATTTTTTGCACATTTCTTTTAGTCATTTTATCATGTCCAAATCATGTCCAAATCATCCAAATGTATAAAATTCAATGTGAAGCTCAACAAAGTCACTTATAGATGATTTGAACATGATGTGCTAATGTTAATCTGACAAATCATATTATCGGTCCCATGATTTGAATTAGATTTTTGCTACAAATGCTATAATGTTATGTAAATGTAGGAGTGTTTGACATTGCAGCCGACTTTATAGACGAGTCGAGATCTACAAATGACCTTGCATGATAAATAACTACTCACTCACTCAGTCAGTCAGTCAGTCACAATTTACCCACGATGCATCACAGTTTTGATGCTCTCGAACACTGTATGTGTGACTGAGGAAGGAAGCCCTCTCTGCATCAGCTTCTTAGTTCCTGACATAGATTTGTCTAGAGGGTCCATCTATGCATATTTGTCATTATGTCGTCTGCAACAGAATTAGAAGAGCAATTGAGGACTATCTCCATTTTAAAGTAGTTAATGTCTTCTTCTTCAACTTCCATAACTTTAATGACAGTCGGTAAACCAACTGAAAGTTTGTATTCAATGGCTTTAGTTTTGAAGCAAGTGCGCCCTCTATTAAACTCTATGGACACAGACTACTTCAATGTTGGGTTAACCACAGATCTCAAACTTCACACTCAGTGTCTGTTTACTGACAGTAAGTTAACTTACAACACGTCTACCCTTCACTCTGTAAGTATGCTTGACGATATCTTAAAATATGTATATTTTATAATTTGTTTGTAACCATGAACTTCTGTATCCTGTTATGTGCATGGCGATGCTATTGGAATGTATGTTGTTTTGTTTTTCTGTTATGTACTCTGTAGATGTATTTCTGCATATTAATCTGATACAGTATTGTACATGTGGTTTCATATATAATACTTTTTCCTGCTATTTTAAGGACTCTGACAGTAATAGATTTTTGTGGAGACGTGTTTGAAAATGGGCTAAAGTAAGAGGGGATTGGGTGTTTAGCTTTTAGGAGTAATACAGTATTAATATGAAACACAGTGATGGAGGGTTGTGTTTAGGAGTATTATTTACGTGAGACACAGTGACGGTGGATTGAAATGCTTACTAACGGGTCCATTTCCAACAATGCAGAGTAAAAACATTTTAAATAGTGACACAAGGAACTGAATAACAAATAACAATAATGAGTAAAAAATAACATGTCTATTTACCAGTACCTAGTTGATGTGCAGGGGTATGAAATAATTGAGGTGGTTATGGGGCGGCAGGTAGCCTAGTGGTTAGAGTGTTGGACTCGTAACTGAAAGGTTGCAGATTGAATCCCTGGGCTGACATGGTACAAATCTGTCATTCTGCCCCTGAACAAGGCAGTTAACCCACTGTTCCTAGGCCATCATTGAAAATAAGAATTTGCTCTTAACTGACTTTCCTAGTTAAATAAAGGTAAAATAAAAATGTACACACATGTAAGGGAAAGGGGGATACCCAGTCAGTTGCACAACTAAATCCATTCAACTAAAATGTGTCTTCTTTATTTTATTTATCCGTTATTTTACCAGGTAAGTTGACTGAGAACACGTTCTCATTTACAGTAACGACCTGGGGAATAGTTACAGGGGAGAGGAAGGGGATGAATGAACCAATTGTAAACTTCTTCTACAGTTAACCTAACCCCTCTGAAACAGAGCAACACTGCGGGATCTGCCTTAATCGACATCATCGGCACCAGGGATCAGTTGTTGTTGGGTGTTAACTGCCTTGCTCAAGGACAGAACTGCATATTTTGACCTGATTGCTGTTTGGCATCGTAATCGACTTCAGTGGGCAAATACTCACCTTCGATGGCCACTGGCACGCTGGAGAAGTGTGCTCTTCACGGATGAATCCCGTTTTCAACTGTACCGGGCAGATAGCAGACAGCGTGTATGGCGTAGTCTGGGCAAGCGTTTTGCTGATGCCAACGTTGTGAACAGTATACCCCATGGTGGCAGTGGGGTTATGGTATGGTTAGGCATAAGCTATGGACAACGAACACAATTGCATTTTATCGATGTCAATTTGAATACAGAGAGATACTGTGACGAGATCCTGAGGCCCATTTTTGTGCTATTCATCCACCGCCATCACCTCATGTTTCAGCATCAAAATGCATGGCCCCATGTCGCAAGAATCATACACAATTTCTGGAAGCTGAAAATGTCCCAGTTCTTCTATGGCCTGCATACTCACCACTGTCCTATTGAGAATGCTTTTGGATGCTCTGGATCGACGTGTACGACAGCATGTTCCAGTTCTTGCCAATATTCAGCAACTTCTCACAGCCATTAAAGATTAGTTGGACAACATTCGACAGGCCTCTATGGAAAGGAGATGTCGCGCTGCATGAGACAAAAAGTGGTCACACCAGATACTGACTAGTTTTCTGATCCATGCCCCTCCTTTTTTTTAAGGTATCTGTGACCAACAGATGCATATGTGTATTCCCAGTCATATGAAATCTATTAGGTCCTAATACATTTATTTAAATTAACGGATTTCCTTATATGAACTGTAAGTCAGTAAAATCTTAAAATATTTTGCATGTTGCGTTTATATTTTTGTTCAGTGTAGATGAAAACTCTCTTGGTAAACAGTATTGTTTACTGCTTATCACAAGGTATTCTAACTCAGGCAAGCAAAAACTTGAGACTTCCTTAACAAAGAGACACACCCCTCCTCCCTTCGACTTACCAGAGTCTGCCATCCATTCTTGAAGATGCTCTTAGAGAAAAGGGTTCCAAAAGGGTTCCTCGGCTGTCCCAATAGGAGCACCCTTTTTGGTTCTAGGTAGAACCCCTTTCGTTTACATGTAGAACACTCTGTGGAAAGGGTTCTACATGGAACCCAAAAAGGTTCTACCTGTAATTCAAAAAGGTTCTTCCTGGAACCTAAAAGGATTCTTCAAAGGGTTCTCCTATGGCATCAGCCAAATAACCCTTTAAGGTTCTAGAAAGCAAAACATTTTTGTGTAGAAAAACCAGCAAGATGTATATCCAGGTCCTCATTCAGCCACAACTCAAGAAAAACGTATTACAGTTTTCCAGTGATAGGATAGAACATAGCTCATCCAGTTTGTTCTCCAGTGACTGCACGTTCGCCAATATTAATTTATTAAATACATTTTGTATTTAACCTTTATTTAACTAGGAAAGTCAGTTAAGAACACAATCTTATTTACAATAGAACAGAGGGCAATGGTGGTCTATTTGATCGCCAACGTAATCTCGTCAGGATGCCTGCTCACTTGCCTCTCTATTGCCGCCACTTCCTCTTTCGAGTCCCGGGGGATTAGGGCCTGGTCCGGAGTAAGCAGAACGTCCATAATTTGCCATCTCGTTGAGGTAGAAATGTTTGTCCATATCAAGTTAAATGATCACTGTTCTGATGTCCGGAAGCTGTTTTCGGTCAGAGTAAAGTTAAAATCAGCACAAAAAAGACACAAAATAGCGGAGTAGGTCAGGAGCCCGTAAATCGGCTGCTATCCACTGCTTGCCATCTGCTGTTCACAAGGGCCAACAGTGGAACAGAATATGATAGCGGCATGTTCTATAGAACAGACATCAATTTTTGTGTGCTTAAATTTTACTTTTTAACACCAGTGTTGCGTTTCATTAGTTTGTTATGTTGTTATTAGCCCAACATTATTGAGGACATTATTATTAGGTACCAGTACTATACAC
This sequence comes from Salmo salar, assembly GCF_965601325.2. Lineage (NCBI taxonomy): Eukaryota > Metazoa > Chordata > Actinopteri > Salmoniformes > Salmonidae > Salmo > Salmo salar. The sequence goes on from NW_027675365.1 coordinate 238,887, forward strand.
GATGGCCAACAGTGGTTCTCTCCCAAATGGCACCCTGTTCCCTTAATAGTGTACTACTTTTGACATAGGGTGCCATTTGGGAAGAAGCCAGTGTAACTGAATATGATCAAGGCATTATATTACTGCCCATCGTACGAAGAGACACTACAGTAATGCTGAGATGCCAGTAGGGAGAGCTCTAGTCTAGAACACTGAAACCTTCAGTATCACTTTGATGCAGCTGATGAGGAGTGTAAATTGAATGTGTTTATAGAATAGAATGAATGACTTCATGGAACTGACCAAATGTAAATGGAACTTTGACCTGTTCCATGTAGAACTCAGAGGGACAAGGCAACACATTCTAAGATATTATAAACATTCCATAAAGAATAGTCAACATATTGTTAACATGATTCTGTATTTAAATAAAAGTGGAAATGGGGGACATTTTGTCCATTTTAGAAATGTAGGGCCCATTCTAATACAGTAACCTCCCTTCTCTGACATGTTGTTCTCGTCGTCATGCATGTTAATGACTTAAAGAGGAAAGGACAGTTCTGCATCAGCTACTTGTGCCCTGACTACTTTAAATATGTATCAACTGGTTGACTCTCTGTACAGGACCTCTCTCCTTCACTTCACTCTATAAGTACGCGTGACAATATCTTGAAAAATAGTTTTGGGTTATTTGATTTTAGTCATTAGTCATATTCTTGAGGGGAATGTATAATTTTACTTCTTGTTATGTTTTGAGCTGTGTTTTGGATCAGAACTGTGTCAGATAAGACCCAGATGCAGACAGTTTGAATAACAGATGTTTATTAACAAAACAGGGGGCAGGCAGACGACAGGTCAAGGGCAGGCAGAGGTCAGTAATCCAGGGTAGAGTCAGGAAGGTACAGAACGGCAGGCAGGCTCAGGGTCAGGACAGGCAGAGTGGTCAAAACCGGAAAAACTAGAAAAACAGGGGCTAGAGAGAACCAGGGGCTAGGGAGAACCAGGGGCTAGGGAGAACCAGGGGCTAGGGAGAACCAGGGGCTAGAGAGAACCAGGGGCTAGGGAGAACCAGGGGCTAGGGAGAACCAGGGGCTAGAGAGAACCAGGGGCTAGAGAGAACCAGGGGCTAGGGAGAACCAGGGGCTAGGGAGAACCAGGGGCTAGGGAGAACCAGGGGCTAGGGAGAACCAGGGGCTAGGGAGAAACAGGGGCTAGGGAGAACCAGGGGCTAGAGAGAACCAGGGGCTAGGGAGAACCAGGGGCTAGGGAGAAACAGGGGCTAGGGAGAACCAGGGGCTAGGGAGAACCAGGGGCTAGGGAGAACCAGGGGCTAGAGAGAACCAGGGGCTAGGGAGAAACAGGGGCTAGGGAGAACCAGGGGCTAGAGAGAACCAGGGGCTAGGGAGAAACAGGGGCTAGGGAGAAACAGGGGCTAGAGAGAACCAGGGGCTAGGGAGAACCAGGGGCTAGGGAGAACCAGGGGCTAGGGGGAACCAGGGGCTAGGGGGAACCAGGGGCTAGAGAGAAACAGGGGCTAGAGAGAACCAGGGGCTAGGGAGAAACAGGGGCTAGGGAGAAACAGGGGCTAGGGAGAACCAGGGGCTAGAGAGAACCAGGGGCTAGGGAGAACCAGGGGCTAGGGAGAAACAGGGGCTAGGGAGAAACAGGGGCTAGGGGGAACCAGGGGCTAGGGGGAACCAGGGGCTAGGGAGAACCAGGGGCTAGGGAGAACCAGGGGCTAGGGAGAACCAGGGGCTAGGGAGAACCAGGGGCTAGGGGGAACCAGGGGCTAGAGAGAAACAGGGGCTAGGGAGAACCAGGCTGGTAGGCTTGGCGAGACGAACTGGCAACAGACAAACAGAAAATACAGGTATAAAGGCAGTGGTGTAAAGTACTTGAGTAAAAATACTTTCAAGTACTCCTGAAGTAGTTGTTTTGGGGTATCTGTACTTTATTTTACTATTTTTATTTTTGACAACTTTCACTTTTACTTCACTACATTCCTAAAAGAAAATAATGTACTTATTACTCAATACATTTCCCCTGACACCCAAAAGTCCTCGTTAAATTTTGAATGCTTAGCAGGACAGAAAAGGTCCAATTCACGCACTTATCAAGAGAACATCCCTGGTCATCCCTACTGATTCTGATGTGAAAACTCACTAAACACAAACGCTTTGTTTCTGAATGATTTCTGAGTGTTGGAGTGTGCCCCTGGCTATCTGCACATACAAACAAAACACAAACAGTTGTGCCATCTGGTTTGCTTAACAAGGAATTTGAAATGATTCATACTTTTACTTTTGATACTTAAGTACATTTTTGCAATTACATTTATTTTTGATACTTTATATCATATTATTTAAAACCAAATACTTTTAGACTTTTACTCAAGTCGTATTTTACTGGGTGACTCACTTTTACTCAAGTATGACAATTGGGTACTTTTCCACCACTGTATAAATACACAGGGGATAAGGGGGGAAACTGGCGACACCTGGAGGGCGGGTGGAGACAAGCACAAGACAGGTGAAACAGATCAGGGTGAGACAGTGTTGGTTGTTACATCAGGGCCTGTATTCATAAAGTGTCTCAGTGGAGGAGTGTTGGAATGTGTGTGAATGACACAGTGGATTTATCTGAGGGTCCTTTAGGACCAGACTGAGTAGGGTTGACATCTATACTGGGACTGATAGGGAGTAGGGTTGACATCTATACTGGGACTGATAGGGAGTAGGGTTGACATCTATACTGGGACTGATAGGGAGTAGGGTTGACATCTATACTGGGACTGATAGGGAGTAGGGTTGACATCTATACTGGGACTGATAGGGAGTAGGGTTGACATCTATACTGGGACTGATAGGGAGTAGGGTTGACATCTATACTGGGACTGATAGGGAGTAGGGTTGACATCTATACTGGGACTGATAGGGAGTAGGGTTGACATCTATACTGGGACTGATAGGGAGTAGGGTTGACATCTATACTGGGACTGATAGGGAGTAGGGTTGACATCTATACTGGGACTGATAGGGAGTAGGGTTGACATCTATACTGGGACTGATAGGGAGTAGGGTTGACATCTATACTGGGACTGATAGGGAGTAGGGTTGACATCTATACTGGGACTGATAGGGAGTAGGGTTGACATCTATACTGGGACTGATAGGGAGTAGGGTTGACATCTATACTGGGACTGATAGGGAGTAGGGTTGACATCTATACTGGGACTGATAGGGAGTAGGGTTGACATCTATACTGGGACTGATAGGGAGTAGGGTTGACATCTATACTGGGACTGATAGGGAGTAGGGTTGACATCTATACTGGGACTGATAGGGAGTAGGGTTGACATCTATACTGGGACTGATAGGGAGTAGGGTTGACATCTATACTGGGACTGATAGGGAGTAGGGTTGACATCTATACTGGGACTGATAGGGAGTAGGGTTGACATCTATACTGGGACTGATAGGGAGTAGGGTTGACATCTATACTGGGACTGATAGGGAGTAGGGTTGACATCTATACTGGGACTGATAGGGAGTAGGGTTGACATCTATACTGGGACTGATAGGGAGTAGGGTTGACATCTATACTGGGACTGATAGGGAGTAGGGTTGACATCTATACTGGGACTGATAGGGAGTAGGGTTGACATCTATACTGGGACTGATAGGGAGTAGGGTTGACATCTATACTGGGACTGATAGGGAGTAGGGTTGACATCTATACTGGGACTGATAGGGAGTAGGGTTGACATCTATACTGGGACTGATAGGGAGTAGGGTTGACATCTATACTGGGACTGATAGGGAGTAGGGTTGACATCTATACTGGGACTGATAGGGAGTAGGGTTGACATCTATACTGGGACTGATAGGGAGTAGGGTTGACATCTATACTGGGACTGATAGGGAGTAGGGTTGACATCTATACTGGGACTGATAGGGAGTAGGGTTGACATCTATACTGGGACTGATAGGGAGTAGGGTTGACATCTATACTGGGACTGATAGGGAGTAGGGTTGACATCTATACTGGGACTGATAGGGAGTAGGGTTGACATCTATACTGGGACTGATAGGGAGTAGGGTTGACATCTATACTGGGACTGATAGGGAGTAGGGTTGACATCTATACTGGGACTGATAGGGAGTAGGGTTGACATCTATACTGGGACTGATAGGGAGTAGGGTTGACATCTATACTGGGACTGATAGGGAGTAGGGTTGACATCTATACTGGGACTGATAGGGAGTAGGGTTGACATCTATACTGGGACTGATAGGGAGTAGGGTTGACATCTATACTGGGACTGATAGGGAGTAGGGTTGACATCTATACTGGGACTGATAGGGAGTAGGGTTGACATCTATACTGGGACTGATAGGGAGTAGGGTTGACATCTATACTGGGACTGATAGGGAGTAGGGTTGACATCTATACTGGGACTGATAGGGAGTAGGGTTGACATCTATACTGGGACTGATAGGGAGTAGGGTTGACATCTATACTGGGACTGATAGGGAGTAGGGTTGACATCTATACTGGGACTGATAGGGAGTAGGGTTGACATCTATACTGGGACTGATAGGGAGTAGGGTTGACATCTATACTGTGTAGGATGTGTGTTTGAACTTTTCTACATCCATAACAACCAGCTCTCTAGACTGATACAGACTCTATGGGCCTTATGGGCCTTCACTACAGATGGTGTGTGTGTGTGTGTGTCTGTGTGTCTGTGTGTCTGTGTGTGTCTGTGTGTGTGTGTGTGTGTGTGTGTGTGTGTGTGTGTGTGTGTGTGTGTGTGTGTGTGTGTGTGTGTGTGTGTGTGTGTGTGTGTGTGTGTCTGTGTGTGTGTGTGTGTGTGTGTGTGTGTGTGTGTGTGTGTGTGTGTGTGTGTGTGTGTGTGTGTGAGAGAGAGAGTCAATTGTTGTTTAGCCTCACAGCTTGGGGATAGGAGTTATCATTGAACCTGGTGGTCAGTCTTTAGGCTGCTGTACAGCTTGACGGACCATAGAGAATTGAACATTTATCCTCCTGTATCTGGGGATCTGAGAATAAACAGCTTCACAACAATCAATGTTGAAATATGTGTTTACAGTTCTACACATCTGTTCAATAAGTGATTGTTTTTGTTGTTTGTGATGTTGATGACTTTATTGTATCCATTAGGAAATAGTTTTTGCATCAGACAGCATGTCATCTTAAATAGACAGACGAAGACAGACATGCAACACGTCACACACATTACATACATAGTGCAATAGACTTACAGACAGACAGTATTCACATAGACAACCATATAGCACAATACAACACAGCACAATATGAGCCTGGTTCATTTTCAGTAATGAGGCCCTGTACCCCATTTACAGTTTCTACTTCAATGTATCAGGTGGAGTTATTCACCTGCTATAGAGTGAGTTGTTGTTTATGTTTCTAAGACTGCAGGGTGGGAGATGCAACAATGGCCTTGAGAACAGCAGGAAGTGTGTTGCTGGTATTTCTCTGGTCTGTGACAGGTATGGTCTCATTCTTATCTTTTAGTTGTTCTGTTTCTCTACAGACATTTCTAAAGGATATGAATCATAATGTTATTCTGGTGTTAGGCGTCTCCACTTCCCTTTAAATAGGTATCTTTCACACCTCACTGAGTGATTCTTGTCTGTGGTTTCACACTCAACTCACCAACTATGGCAACATGGTGTGGACAAACCCTACTCATTTTGAAATTGATGCATCTTTAAGGTGAAAAAAAAGCACAAGCATCCACAACGTTCAAACATCTTTCCCATAATTACAGGTATTTTATCAACCATTTGAGTTCAGCCATAATATTTGTTGTAATATTTGTTCTCCCTTTTCAGGGGGATGAAATTGTAACCAGCTCTGTAATGCTTGTTTGAAAAAGACAGATACTTTTGAAAAAAGTATAATTCTCAATGAATCTAAAATGAGACATGGCAATCTGCACAAAGGCAAAAAGGCCATTTTTAAACAATGGATGAGCTTTTCTTATTAATCTACTGGAGAACCATTTAGGGTTCAAGTAAAACGTTTGTATAAGTGAAGCTTTTAGAGAGAGGTTTAGTGCTTTTATATGTAATAATCTCAACCCACCCAGTTAGTAATCATTACATAGCGACTGTGTGTTTATTCATGTGAAAATTGACTTTGCCGCTTCAGCATGCTTTTGTGGCACAGTCAATGGCACACAGGGGATATTGGCCAGAAGGTTCAGGGTTCGCCGACCACCACGGATGAGCTCACTCTCCCTGCCTATTTCATTATTACGATCAGAGCCGGCTGCAGACAGTGATCAGTCAGGGGGAAATCAGATTTTCAAAATTTTGATGCCATATTTATAATTATATAAAATATATTCACATTTTCTACCAACAGGTTTCTGTGCCAATGCACCACACAACCAATAAACAAAAGCATAACGACTTGGAGCACTTCTATAGCATGGTTTACGTTTTTAAAACCACAATCAATCTGAACAAATAGGAATACATCCCACCTTACCTTGTAGGCTTACCCAGTATCGAAGGCTTGACAATCTCTGAATGTCATTCAGCTTTCTGGTGTTTTGTAACAAATGTCTCTTTCCATTCATCAAATGGCTGCTGCACAGTTTGGATTGATTGATTTTATTGGTCAGTTAAAAAAAATACATACACACATGTACACACAGTTTATTTACAGTGACCAGGATTGTTGATTTAAAGGACAATAAAGTCTGGGACTTATTTACATTGTGGTGCCTATGTTTTACATAAACACATTTACATTGCATAGATACAGACACATTGCATAGATACAGACACATTGCATAGATACAGACACATTGCATAGATACAGACACATTGCAGATATAAACACATTACAGAGATACATTACAGAGATACATTACAGAGATACAGACACATTACAGAGATACAGACACATTACAGAGATACATTACAGAGATACAGACACATTACAGAGATACACACACATTGTTACAGTTATCGATGGTGAAGGAGGACCAAAATCCAGCAGGACTGCGTTTGTTCATCTTGAACATTTATTAAACTCAAAATGAACACCAAAACAACAAAACAAACTCACGATCCCCGAACAGTCTTCTCAGGCTCACACACGCTAGACAAGAAACAATCTCCCACAAAAACCTACACCAAACAATTACCCATATATAGGACTCTCAATCAGAGGCAACGAGGAAGCACCTGCCTCCAATTGAGAGTCCCAAACCCCAATCAACCTAACATAGAAATACATTAACCAGACTACACATAGAAATACATAGACCATAAACCAAAAACCCGGAAATAATAAATCAAACGCCCTTCTACCAAAACACCACCCCGAACCACATAAAACAAATACCCTCTGCCACGTCCTGACCAAACTACAATAACAATTAACCCTTATATTGGCCAGGACGTGACAGTACCCCCCCCCCCCCCCTAAAGGTGCTAACCCCGGAAGCACCTCAAGAATAACAAAAACCCCAAACAACAAAAAATCCCCCTAAACTAAAGGGAGGGTGGCTGCCGTCACCGACGGCACTTGTGCTACACCCCCCCTCCCCAACCCACTTATACAGGTGGTGGTTCAGGCTCCGGCCTATTGTCCTCCAGAGTGCCGACCGACCCGATCTGCCTCGGACCGTAGGCAGACTCCCCCTGCTCTGGATCATGGGCAGACCTCCTCCTCTCCACCCTGTATGCAGACTCATCAATTAAACCGTTAATTACTTTAAGTTCTGAAATGTCAGGCTTACTCAGTTTAGGGTTGCTGCTAGACTCCCTTGATTTTTGGTCATCAGCAGACTCTGGGCAGATGGGCCACTCTGGCTGATCCTGGCTGACGGGCCGCTCTGGCTGATCCTGGCCGACGGGCCGCTCTGGCTGATCCTGACCGACGGGCCGATCTGGCTGATCCTGGCCGACGGGCCGCTCTGGCTGATCCGGGCAGTCGGGCCGCTCTGGCATCTCCGGGCAGTCGGGCCACTCTGGCATCTCCGGGCAGTCGGGCCGTTCTGGCATCTCCGGGCAGTCGGGCCGCTCTGGCATCTCCGGGCAGTCGGGCCGCTCTGGCGGCTCCTGACTGACGGGCGGCTCTGGCGGCTCCTGACTGACGGGCGGCTCTGGCGACTCCTGACTGACGGGCAGCTCTGGCGACTCCTGACTGACGGGCGGCTCTGGCGACTCCTGACTGACGGGCGGCTCTGGCGACTCCTGACTGACGGGCGGCTCTGGCGACTCCTGACTGACGGGCGGCTCTGGCGACTCCTGACTGACGGGCGGCTCTGGCGACTCCTGACTGACGGGCAGCTCTGGCGACTTCTGACTGAGCCGACGCACTGGAAGCCTGGTGCGTGGTGCTGGTACTGGGGTTATCAGCCTGGGAACACGCACTTCCAGGCTAATGCGGGGAGCGGGAACAGGACGAGTCGGACTGGGCTGATGCACTTGAAACCTGGTGCGTGGTGCTGGTACTGGACGTGCCAGACTGGGAACACGCACCTCTAGGCTAGTGCGTGGAGCGGGAACAGGATATATAGGACCGTGGAGGCTTACTGGCGGTCTCGAGCTTAAACCTGGCATCGCCCTTTCTGGCTGAATGCCTACTACCCCCTGGTAAATGCGGGGTGCTGGTATAGCGTGTACTGGCCTAAAAACACTTGGCCTCGCCATAATACTCATTACCCCGAAGCACGAGACATGTCCATTAACTGGCTTCTGTGACACAGTCCGGGGATTTGGCCTGGGGCTCCAAACTTGCCCCGCCAAACTACCCATATGCCCCCCCAAAAAAAATTATTGGGGCTGCCTCTCGGGTTTAATCGGCAGTCGTGTTCCTCGGTAGCATTCCCGGTCTTTGCTCCATTTCTTCCATGGGCCCTCTCCGGCCATAACTTGCTCCCATGTCCATTTCTCCCGTTTGTCCAATTCAAATTCCCTCTGCTCCTTCCAGTCCACCTGTTGCTCCTTCCTCTGCTGCTTGGTCCTTTTGTGGTGGGAGATTCTGTCACAGTTATCGATGGTGAAGGAGGACCAAAATCCAGCAGGACTGTGTTTGTTCATCTTGAACATTTATTAAACTCAAAATGAACACCAAAACAACAAAACAAACTCACGATCCCCGAACAGTCTTCTCAGGCTCACACACGCTAGACAAGAAACAATCTCCCACAAAAACCTACACCAAACAATTACCCATATATAGGACTCTCAATCAGAGGCAACGAGGAAGCACCTGCCTCCAATTGAGAGTCCCAAACCCCAATCAACCTAACATAGAAATACATTAACCATAGAAATACATAAACATAGACCATAAACCAAAAACCCGGAAATAATAAATCAAACGCCCTTCTACCAAAACACCACCCCGAACCACATAAAACAAATACCCTCTGCCACGTCCTGACCAAACTACAATAACAATTAACCCTTATATTGGCCAGGACGTGACACACATTACAGAGATACAGACACATTACAGAGATATAGAAACATTACAGAGACACAGACACACTACATAGATACAGACACATTACAGAGACACAGACACATTACAGAGATACAGACACATTACATAGATACAGACACATTACAGAGATACAGACACATTACAGAGATACAGACACATTACAGATACAGACACATTACAGATACAGACACATTACAGAGATACAGACACATTACAGAGATACAGACACATTACAGAGATACAGACACATTACAGAGATACAGACACATTACAGAGATACAGACACATTACAGAGATACAGACACATTACAGAGATACAGACACATTACATAGATACAGACACATTACAGAGATACAGACACATTACAGATATAGAAACATTACAGAGACACAGACACATTACAGAGATACAGACACATTACATAGATACAGACACATTACAGAGATACATTGGCTTAATTCTGATAGCATTGTGTTGTGTGACCTTGTTTCAGTGGTACTGGGTCAGAATGTCTGGAGTGTGACTTACACCAAGAAAAGTATCTGTGCCTTGAAGGGGTCAACAGTGGAGCTGCACTGCTCTTATACATATCCCAGTGGTACAGTCACAACAACCCTCTGGTTCACTGAATCTGGGACTGGTAAAGAACCTAAAGATCTAGGTCAGGACCCAGAGTATGCAGGTCGTCTGGAGTGTCATGGAGATCAGAAGAATTGTCACACACTGAGGATCACAGACCTGAGAGAGAGTGACTCTGCTGAGTACAAGTTCAGATTATTAACAGATCAGACCGGAGGGAAATATATTGGCAGTCCTGGAGTCACTCTGTCTGTCACAGGTACAGTTACGTACATTCAATATAGTTCAACTGTTGAATTCCATTTAGTTCAAGAAAATTGTCTTGGTTTGTATTTACAGTATCTGTCACTCATCTCACATCTATCTAGATAGTTGTAATGTGAGTGTGGTTCTGTATGTATGCTAAAGCATATGATGTGTGTGCTTCAGTGTATGCTGTGATTTTAGCATGTATGCTAATGAGAATGTTGTGTTAAAATCTGTTTAAATTGACTCTATTGAACCCAATACTTCCTGGAAAACAGTGGAAAGTATTACAGAGTTGACTATCCTGGCTAAATAAATCAAATTCATTAATGAATGACTATAATTACCTTATAAAGGGCAGCTATACAGACACAAAGGAGGAGAATAATGATTTGTTTCCTCATACTCTAGATGTTGTGTTGGAGATGGATCCTACGTCTGTGTCAGAGAGGGAGAATGTCACACTGATATGTAGAACCAAATGTACACTGGACCCCATCACAGCCTACAGTTGGTATAAGAATGGACAGCCTATACCAAACAGCAACACCTCCTCTCCTGTCTATAGCCTATTCTCAGTCAGCAGTGAGGATACAGGCCGATACTCCTGTGCTGTAGAAGGCCATGAGGATCTCCCCTCTGCTGAAGAGACTCTCACTGTCACATGTCAGTACATTGTGGGTTTCATTTGATATACTGATTATGTTGATTCTTGAATTGGGAATAGATTGTTTTCCATATGAATAAATATGAATAAATATTTTTGTGTGTAACATCCATTTCCTTGAATTTGTATTACCACCATATCATCATTCTTTTTAATTATTATTTTTCTGATTGTCTTTTACTCTGAATTAAATGATTTCAAACTCACCTGTAAAATGTAAACACAAATGTTGCTATAAATGAATCTGGTCTTCAACACCAGATGGTCCAAGGAACACCTCAGTGTCAGTCAGTCCCTCTGGTGAAATAATGGAGGGCAGTTCAGTGACTCTGACCTGCAGCAGTGAATCCAACCCACCTGTGGACAAATACACCTGGTACAAGAAGAATGTTACCTCACCAAAAGCATCAGGACAGAGTTACAGCATCACTAACATCATCTCTGAGGACAGAGGAGAATACTACTGTGAGGCTGAGAATACAATAGCATCTAATAACTCTACAGCTCTGATGATCATTATAGCAGGTGAAGTTACATCTTCAATACTTCAATACAAAATGATGTTCAATAAGAAATGATGTTTCAAGGTAATCTTCTTCTAGTTTGCATCATTACACTTTGGTTTAAAACTATACATAGTCTTATACATACAAGTATTGCATTAATGTCCTGTATTGCAGTATATTCATTTTCAGTTCATAATTTTTACATTTACATTTAAGTCATTTAGCAGACGCTCTTATCCAGAGCGACTTACAAAATGGTGCATTCACCTTATGATATCCAGTGGAACAACCACTTTACAATAGTGCATCTAAATCTTTTAAGGGGGGGGGGGGGGGTTAGAAGGATTACTTTATCCTATCCTAGGTATTCCTTAAAGAGGTGGGGTTTCAGGTGTCTCCGGAAGGTGGTGATTGACTCCGCTGTCCTGGCGTCGTGAGGGAGCTTGTTCCACCATTGGGGTGCCAGAGCAGCGAACAGTTTTGACTGGGCTGAGCGGGAACTGTGCTTCCTCAGAGGTAGGGGGGCCAGCAGGCCAGTGGTGGATGAACGCAGTGCCCTTGTTTGGGTGTAGGGCCTGATCAGAGCCTGAAGGTATGGAGGTGCCGTTCCCTTCACAGCTCCGTAGGCAATCACCATGGTCTTGTAGCGGATGCGAGCTTCAACTGGAAGCCAGTGGAGAGAGCGGAGGAGCGGGGTGACGTGAGAGAACTTGGGAAGGTTGAACACCAGACGGGCTGCGGCGTTCTGGATGAGTTGTAGGGGTTTAATGGCACAGGCAGGGAGCCCAGCCAACAGCGAGTTGCAGTAATCCAGACGGGAGATGACAAGTGCCTGGATTAGGACCTGCGCCGCTTCCTGTGTGAGGCAGGGTCGTACTCTGCGAATGTTGTAGAGCATGAACCTACAGGATCGGGTCACCGCCTTGATGTTAGTGGAGAACGACAGGGTGTTGTCCAGGATCACGCCAAGGTTCTTAGCACTCTGGGAGGAGGACACAAGGGAGTTGTCAACCGTGATGGCGAGATCATGGAACGGGCAGTCCTTCCCCGGGAGGAAGAGCAGCTCCGTCTTGCCGAGGTTCAGCTTGAGCTGGTGATACGTCATCCACACTGATATGTCTGACAGACATGCAGAGATGCGATTCGCCGCCTGGTTATCAGAAGGGGGAAAGGAGAAGATTAATTGTGTGTCGTCTGCATAGCAATGATAGGAGAGACCATGTGAGGATATGACAGAGCCAAGTGACTTGGTGTATAGCGAGAATAGGAGAGGGCCTAGAACAGAGCCCTGGGGGACACCAGTGGTGAGAGCGCATGGTGCGGAGACAGATTCTCGCCACGCCACCTGGTAGGAGCGACCTGTCAGGTAGGACACAATCCAAGCGTGGGCCGCGCCGGAGATGCCCAACTCGGAGAGGGTGGAGAGGAGGATCTGATGGTTCACAGTATCAAAGGCAGCAGATAGGTCTAGAAGGATGAGAGCAGAGGAGAGAGAGTTAGCTTTAGCAGTGCGGAGAGCCTCCGTGACACAGAGAAGAGCAGTCTCAGTTGAATGCCCAGTCTTGAAACCTGACTGATTAGGATCAAGAAGGTCATTCTGAGAGAGATAGCAGGAGAGCTGGCCAAGGACGGCACGTTCAAGAGTTTTGGAGAGAAAAGAAAGAAGGGATACTGGTCTGTAGTTGTTGACATCGGAGGGATCTAGTGTAGGTTTTTTGAGAAGGGGTGCAACTCTCGCTCTCTTGAAGACGGAAGGGACGTAGCCAGCGGTCAAGGATGAGTTGATGAGCGAGGTGAGGAAGGGGAGAAGGTCTCCGGAAATGGTCTGGAGAAGAGAGGAGGGGATAGGGTCAAGTGGGCAGGTTGTTGGGCGGCCGGCCGTCACAAGACGCGAGATTTCATCTGGAGAGAGAGGGGAGAAAGAGGTCAAAGCACAGGGTAGGGCAGTGTGAGCAGGACCAGCGGTGTCGTTTGACTTAGCAAACGAGGATCGGATATCGTCAACCTTCTTTTCAAAATGGTTGACGAAGTCATCCGCAGAGAGGGAGGAGGGGGGGGGGAGGGGGAGGAGGATTCAGGAGGGAGGAGAAGGTAGCAAAGAGCTTCCTAGGGTTAGAGGCAGATGCTTGGAATTTAGAGTGGTAGAAAGTGGCTTTAGCAGCAGAGACAGAAGAGGAGAATGTAGAGAGGAGTGAGTGAAAGGATGCCAGGTCCGCAGGGAGGCGAGTTTTCCTCCATTTCCGCTCGGCTGCCCGGAGCCTTGTTCTGTGAGCTCGTAGTGAGTCGTCGAGCCACGGAGCAGGAGGGGAGGACCGAGCCGGCCTGGAGGATAGGGGACAGAGAAAATCAAAGGATGCAGAAAGGGAGGAGAGGAGGGTTAAGGAGGCAGAATCAGGAGATAGGTTGGAGAAGGTTTGAGCAGAGGGAAGAGATGATAGGATGGAAGAGGAGAGAGTAGCGGGAGAGAGAGAGCGAAGGTTGGGACGGCGCAATACCATCCGAGTAGGGGCAGAGTGAGAAGTGTTGGATGAGAGCAAGAGGGAAAAGGATACAAGGTAGTGGTCGGAGATTTGGAGGGGAGTTGCAATGAGATTAGTGGAAGAACAGCATCTAGTAAAGATGAGGTCAAGCGTATTGCCTGCCTTGTGAGTAGGGGGGGAAGGTGAGAGGGTGAGGTCAAAAGAGGAGAGGAGTGGAAAGAAGGAGGCAGAGAGGAATGAGTCAAAGGTAGACGTGGGGAGGTTAAAGTCACCCAGAACTGTGAGAGGTGAGCCATCCTCAGGAAAGGAACTTATCAAGGCGTCAAGCTCATTGATGAACTCTCCAAGGGAACCTGGAGGGCGATAAATGATAAGGATGTTAAGCTTGAAAGGGCTGGTAACTGTGACAGCATGGAATTCAAATGAGGAGATAGACAGATGGGTCAGGGGAGAAAGAGAGAATGTCCACTTGGGAGAGATGAGGATTCCAGTGCCACCACCCCGCTGGCTCGATGCTCTAGGGGTATGCGAGAACACGTGGGCAGACGAAGAGAGAGCAGTAGGAGTAGCAGTGTTATCTGTGGTAATCCATGTTTCCGTCAGCGCCAGGAAGTCTAGGGACTGGAGGGTAGCATAGGCTGAGATGAACTCAGCCTTGTTGGCTGCAGACCGGCAGTTCCAGAGGCTGCCGGAGACCTGGAACTCCACGTGGGTCGTGCGCGCTGGGACCACCAGGTTAGAGTGGCAGCGGCCACGCGGTGTGAAGCGTTTGTATGGCCTGTGCAGAGAGGAGAGAACAGGGATAGACAGACACATAGTTGACAAGCTACAGAAGTGTTGTTTCTTGTATTATTGTCTCCTGTGTCTTTAGAGAACTGTTTCACTTTGATATCCTTTTTCTTCTGTCCTGATTTTCTCTTTCTTTTCTTCTGTATAACAATAACAATAATAACATGTACTCATATCATCTATATTATCTTTTAGAGAACCAAACCTCAGTTCTAACTGCTGCTGTAGGAATCATAGTGGTTGTTCTGGGTGTCATACTGGCTTCATGTCTCTCTGGCTTCATGTGGTTCAGGTGAGTGAAAATGCATATTTTAAAGATTATTTCACTTTATTATCTTCATTAATTTGTTCATTCATTCATTCGTTCATTTATAAAACAGGAAGAAGGCCTCCAAATCCACCTTTGACACAAGACACACAGCAGACGACGGACAGGTGAGTCTGTTCAGACAGATGGAAGATCATTTTCGTTGCTTTGTGGGAAATGTCCACTCTTCATGCTGTCTGTCCCCAGGTCTATTTATATTGTCTGTTCTCTCTCTCCGTCAGGGAGACTCTAGTGCAGTGTATGTCAACATCTCAGGCATGGCCATGACCCCTGCTGCAGCACAGACAGTGGCCACCTTCGACCAGGAACAGGACGAGGATGTCCAGTAAGCTGCTGTGAAATTCAACCTCTCCAGTGCTGCCACCCTCTGAGCATATTCTACCATTACAACAACATAGAGTCAATACTGTATACAACATTGTGAACACACAGACAGCATCAAGGTCATTCATATGTTGCTGCTTATTGGAGGAGTAGACAAAGTCATTCAAATAAGCAAAACAGTTGACCATTAGTGACCCCTCATTGTTCTCTGAGAACTCCCTCCATCACTATCTGATGACATTTCATTGTTCTCTGAGAACTCCCTCCATCACTATCTGATGACATTTCATTGTTCTCTGAGAACTCCCTCCATCACTCTCTGATGACATTTCATTGTTCTCTGAGAACTCCCTCCATCACTATCTGATGACATTTCATTGTTCTCTGAGAACTCCCTCCATCACTATCTGATGACATTTCATTGTTCTCTGAGAACTCCCTCCATCACTATCTGATGACATTTCATTGAACTCATACTATGGTGTAAAAGTAGGCATTTTGAAAAGTCACAGTTTTAATGTCTTAAAGGTTCCAGGGGTATTCTTCAGGCCAAATGGCATTTCCTGAAACTGCACTCTACAATATACATCTCAAGACAATTACTATGACATGTCTATAACCTGTTGGGGCTACAAGTTAGCAATGAACCCCGAGACGGGATTGCTAACAAGGCTGGAAATTCAAAACATCAAAAATCTAATAATTTCAATTTCTCAAACAATCAACTATTTTACACAATTTAAAAGATAAACATCTCCTTAATCTAACCACATTGTTCGATTTTCAAAGAGGCTTTACGGCAAAAGCATAAAGTTAGATTATGTTAGGACAGTACATAGCCACAAAAGTACAAACATCCAGTTTCAATTCAAGGTCAGGCGTCACCAAAAGCAGAAACCAGCTAAAATTATGCACCAACCTTTGACAATCTCCATCAGATGACACTCCTAGGACATTATGTTATACAATACATGCATTTTTTGTTCCATCAAGTTCATATTTATATCCAAAAACAGCATTTTACAGTAGCGTGAAATTCCGATTTTTTTCTTCTCTGAAATGCTTCCGGTGAACATAACAAAATTACTATTCGAAAACATTGGTAAATTATAATATTGTCATTCAAAGAATAATATATTATCATCTCGTAATTGCTACCGAATGGCCAGATCTCAAAATAACTTTACTGGGAAATCACATTTTGCAATAAACGGGGTGCTATGCTAAGAACAATAAGCTATGCTATACAGTTAGCATCATCTAATATCGATAATAACATTGTAAATATCCCCTTACCTTTGATTATCTCCACCAGAAGGCACTGCCAGGAATCCCAGGTCCAGAACAAATGTGGTTTCTTTTGACAAAGTTCATAATTTATGTCCAAATAACACCAAGTAGTTAGCGTCATTATGCTCCCACAAAACGTGGTGGGGGGGGTGTAAAATCACGCCGAAAAGCAAAAAAAACCTAGTAAATAATCTATTTACGTTCGTTCAAACATGTCAAACGTTGTTTAGCATTAATCTTTTGGTCCATTTTTAACGTTAAACATCAGTAATATTTTCACACAACCTATCCTATGTCTAGATAAACAATTATGACAAACTCACGCTTCTCAGATTTATGCGCAGGCGCAAAAAAATGAAGTGACGACATGTCAACTTCCATGCATTCTAATTTGCTCTCTGTTTATCATAGACGCTTCAAACAACTTTATAAAGATCGTTGACATCTAGTGGAAGCCGTAGGAGTTGCGAAATGAATCCTTTCTCACTATGGTATCTATAAAACAATGACACTAAATAGTACAGTCACAAAATTCAAAAAAAATGTTTTATCTATTTTTCACAGGTTTTT
Source organism: Salmo salar (assembly GCF_965601325.2). Lineage (NCBI taxonomy): Eukaryota > Metazoa > Chordata > Actinopteri > Salmoniformes > Salmonidae > Salmo > Salmo salar. The sequence goes on from NW_027675365.1 coordinate 256,159, forward strand.
GCCTGCAATATGAGTTTTGTTATACTTACAGACACCATTCAAACTGTTTTAGAAAATTCAGAGTGTTTTCTATCCGAATGTGTTAATAATATGCATATCCTAGCTTCTGAGTTGGTGTAGGAGGCAGTTAAAAATGGGCACATATTTTCTTAAAAATTTCTCAATACTGCCCCCTAGCCCCAACAGGAGTGATATGATGAGGGTTTTAAGGAATGGCTCTGGTTCCATTCTAAATGGCACCCTATTCCCTATTTAGTTCACTACTGGTCAAAAGTAGTGCACTATAAGGGAGTAGGGTGCCATTTGGGAGTCACATTCAGTTTAATGGATGTTTCTTTCTCCAGGCCCACGGTGGAACAAGCAGCTGAGGAGGACCCCTCTGTTCTCTACAGTACAGTCAACAAACCCAGAACCAAGAAGACCTGAACACAACAAACCCAGAACCATGAACACAACAAACCCAGAACCATGAAGACATGAACACAACAAACCCAGAACCATGAAGACATGAACACAACAAACCCAGAACCATGAACACAACAAACCCAAAACCAAGAAGACATGAACACAACAAACCCAGAACCATGAAGACCTGAGCACAACAAACCCAGAACCATGAAGACATGAACACAACAAACCCAGAACCATGAAGACATGAACACAACAAACCCAGAACCATGAAGACATGAACACAACAAACCCAGAACCATGAACACAACAAACCCAGAACCATGAACACAACAAACCCAAAAAGACATGAACACAACAAACCCAGAACCATGAAGACATGTAACCTTTATTTACCAATCACGGCCAGTTGTGACAGCCTGGACTCGAACCGGGGTGTCTGTAGTGACACCTCAAGCACTGAGATGTAGTGTCTTAGACCGCTGTGCCACTCGGGAGCCCCAAAATCATGTTCTAGTGCTGTCCCCACCTAAAATAAATCTTGGTCAACCAAGAGTCATCTGTCATTTCTACCAATCGATTGGTTGAAATGTTATGTGTATTTTTCCATATATAGACACACCCCATGTGTTTTAATAAAATCAACTATATGTACTGAAATGGTCTGATGCTTTTAGCATGCTGTTTGATTAAATAATTAACTTCCCTGGGCTAGGTGGGACGCCTGCGTCCCACCCTAGTCAACAGCCAGTGGAATCGTGTGGCGCGAAATACAAATACCTAAAAAATGCTATAACTTCAATTTCTCAAACATATGACTATTTTACACCATTTGAAAGACAAGACTCTCGTTAATCTAACCACATTGTCCGATTTCAAAAAGGCTTTACAGCGAAAGCAAAACATTAGATTATGTCAGGAGAGTACCCTGTCAAAAATAATCACACAGCCATTTTCAAAGCAAGAATATATGTCACAAAAACCAAAACCACAGCTAAATGCAGCACTAACCTTTGATGATCTTCATCAGATGACGCTCCTAGGACATTATGTTATACAATACATGCATGTTTTGTTCAATCAAGTTCATATTTATATCAAAAACCAGCTTTTTACATTAGCATATGATGTTCAGAACTAGCATACCCACCGCAAACTTCCGGTGAATTTACTAAATTATTCACGATAAACGTTCACAAAATACATAACAATTATTTTAAGAATTATAGATACAGAACTCCTTTATGCAATCGCGGTGTCAGATTTTAAAATAGCTTTTTGGCGAAAGCACATTTTGCAATATTCTGAGTACATAGCCCGACCATCACGGCTAGCTAATTTGACACCCACCAAGTTTTGGACAACCTAAACTCAGAATTACTATTAGAAAAATTGGATTACCTTTGCTGTTCTTCGTCAGAATGCACTCCCAGGACTTCTACTTCAACAACAAATGTTGTTTTGGTTCCAAATAATCCATAGTTATATCCAAATACCTCCATTTTGTTCGTGTGTTCAGGTCACTATCCGAAGGGTGACGTGCGAGCGCATTTCGTGACAAAAAAATTCAAAATATTCCATTACTGTACTTCGAAGCATGTCAAACGCTGTTTAAAATCAATTTTTATGCTATTTTTCTCGTAAAATAGCAATAATATTCCAACCGGGCGACGTTGTATTCATTCAAAGGCTGAAAGAAAATAATGGAGAATTCTCATGAACGCGCATCTCCAGTGTCACTGTTCCCAGGCTGACCACTCACAAATTGTCCTGCTGTTCTTCGCCCAGAGACAGCAGACACCCCATTCCACTTTCTGGCGCTTTCTGAGAGCCAATGGAAGCCTTAGAAAATGTCACGTTACAGCAGAGATGCTGTATTTTCGATAGAGATGCAACAGAAGGACAACAAATTGTCAGACAGGGCACTTCCTGTATGGAATCTTCTCAGGTTTTGGCCTGCCATATGAGTTCTGTTATACTCACAGACACCATTCAAACAGTTTTAGAAACTTGTGAGTGTTTTCTGTCCAAATCTACTAATTATATGAAAAAGAGAGTAGTAACCAGTTTAAATCGGGTACGTTTTTTATCCGGCCGTGCAAATACTACCCCCTAGCCCCAACAGGTTTTAAGACACACAAATGACTTGAGGGAGCCAGAGATCAAGATAACCTAACCAGAAGAGAGAGAAATTCTGCCGTTATGCTCCTGAAGTTTCCGGCGGTTGGCAACCTTTTCCATTTGGAGTGGCAAGTTAACTTACCATTTCTACCAATCTGTGTGCCAGTTAAGATTTTCATATGTACATTTTCGTGGAATTGTTTCATTTAATTTATAATAATATCTCAAAATTATTGTCTGTGATTGTCTATAATCTACATTCTATCTGAAATTATACAAATCTAAAAGTAACATTTATTGCCATTGCCAACTATGTAAAAATAGCCTTCATAAAGCCAACAAATATAAACATTGCAGCTAACAAATTGGTGTTTATAATGTTTTTGTCTGCTTGATTTACAGTCGGGTCTCGTTAGTCTGTTTGCACGCAGAGATACTTATCCTTGATGGATAGGCTATTGTACAACACACAGAGCTATTTTCCTTTATTCAGGACATTTAGAATGACAACCCATTACAGAGTAGCCTAATGGGATTATTCACAAAATTATCTGGTGATCAGGTTATGAAATGTCATGACAAATACATTTTAGTTTCCATGTTTCACCTGAAATATGAAATGATTTATAGTCCTAGTTCTATGTTATTGTTAGGTGAAGTTATGGGTCCTACAGTAGGTCTATGGTATTGTTGTTAGGTGAAGTTATGGGTCCTACAGTAGGTCTATGTTGTTGTTAGGAGAAGTTATGGGTCCTACAGTAGGTCTATGTTGTTGTTTGGTGAAGTTATGGGTCCTACAGTAGGTCTATGTTGTTAGGTGAAGTTATGGGTCCTACAGTAGGTCTATGTTATTGTTAGGTGAAGTTATGGGTCCTACAGTAGGTCTCTGTTATTGTTAGGTGAAGTTATGGGTCCTACAGTAGGTCTATGGTATTGGTATAACTAGCAGTTTCTGCATTAGCATGGAGGAGTTTCTGCAACCAAATTGCGTGTGCATCTATTTTAGCAGATTAGATTACATTAGCAGATATAGTACATCCATAACTAGTGGTTTCCTCATTACCAGATATACTACATCCATAACTAGTGGTTTCCTCATTACCAGATATACTACATCCATAACTAGTGGTTTCCTCATTAGCAGATATACTACATCCATAACTAGTGGTTTCCTCATTAGCAGATATACTACATCCATAACTAGTGGTTTCCTCATTACCAGATATACTACATCCATAACTAGTGGTTTCCTCATTACCAGATATACTACATCCATAACTAGTGGTTTCCTCATTAGCAGATATACTACATCCATAACTAGTGGTTTCCTCATTAGCAGGGAGGAGTTTCTGCCCTCGTGCTGCAATTTTATTAAACACAGAAAGGGGCCTATATTGGAGACCAAAAGTCGTCTGCTTAGAGTTTCAACAACATGAATAACTTATTTCTAGTCTACGATCATCGATGTTACTACTAATGTGAAAACAAGACAAAATATCACTATAGTTTCTGACTTGACTATCAAATCATTTTAACATTCATTACAGACATCAATTGTTTGTACAACATCATGTTTACGCTGTTGGCATCACCTTTTACAGTGGATTTCTGCTGTTGTGTGCCTTAAACCATCTGTCTGACATGTTGTTCACACAGGAGAGATACGGGACTATCGTGGATCCTCTGAGGAGCCTCAACAACATCATGATGCTGACGAGGCAGAGCAGAGTCTCTCCACATCAGAACACCTCAAGAAACACCTGCAGAGATCCACAGGGAAGAGAACTCACTGCTGCTCTGATTGTGGGAAAGGTTGCAAATCTTCATCAGAACTGAAAATACACCAGCGAGTACACACAGGAGAGAAACAATACTGCTGCTCTGACTGCGGGAAAAGTTTCTCAAGATCAATTTCACTAAAAGTACACCTGAGAATTCACGCTGGAGAGAAATCTCACCACTGTTTTGATTGTGGGAAGAGTTACTTAAGATTAAAATGACTAAAAGTACACATGAGAATTCACACTGGAGAGAAACCTTATAGCTGTGATCAATGTGGGAAGGGTTTTACTCTTTCTAGCTGTCTGACTATTCATCAGAGAACACATACAGGAGAGAAACCATATAGCTGTACTCAATGTGGGAAGAGTTTCACTACATCTAGCAAATGGATTGTACACCAGAGAACACATACAGGAAAGAAATATCTTAGCTGTACTCAATGTGGGAAGAGTTTTACTCACTTAGGCAGCCTGTTATCACACCAGAGAAAACACACAGGAGAGAAACCTTATAGCTGTGATCAATGTGGGAAGAGTTTTACTAAGTCTAGCAGTCTTATTGTACACCAGAGAACACACACAGGAGAGAAACCTCATAGCTGTGATCAATGTGACAAGAGATACTCTGATAATAGACCTCTGATCAAACATCAGAAAATACATGGAGTTGTTTCATGATATCAATGAATTAATGTCACAATGTAGAATGTTTTAACATTGTAGTAGGAGTATTTTAATGATGTCACAATGTAGAACCCCTAAACGTTTCCCCGTGTTCTATTGATTTCAGCGTGATATGAGCTTCATCAGTAGAAACATCTTTGTACTTTGCTCCATTCATCTTTCCCTTGATCTTGACTAGTCTCCCAGTCCCTGCCACTAAAAAACATCCCCACAGCATGATGCTGCCACCACCATGCTTCACCGTAGGGATGGTGCCTGGTTTCCTCCAGATGTGATGCTTGGCATTCAGGCTAAAGAGTTCAATCTTGGTTTCATCAGACCAGAGAATCTTGTTTCTCATGGTTTGGAGTGACTTCCATCTGGCCACATAAAGGCCTGATTGGTGGAGTGCTGTATAGATGGTTGTCCTTCTGGAAGGTTCTCCCATCTCCACAGAGGAACTCTGGAGCTCTGTCATAGTGAACATCTGGTTCTTGGTCACATCCTTGAACAAGGCCCTTCTCCCCTGATTGCTCTGTTTGAAGAGTCTTGGTGGTTCCAAACGTCTTCCATTTAAGAATGATGGAGGCCACTGTGTTCTTGTGGACCTTCAATACTTCAGCCATTTTTTTTCACCCTTCCCCAGATCTGTGCCTCGACACAATCCTGTCTCGGAGCTCTACGGACAGTTCCTTCAACCTCATGGCTTGGTTTTTGTTCTGACATGCACTGTCAACTGTGGGACCTTATATAGACAGGTGTGTGCCCAAATCATGTCCAATCAATTGAATTTACCACAGGTGGACTCCAATCAAGTTGTAGAAACATCTCAAGGATTATCAATGGAAACAGGATGCACCTGAGCTCAATTTCGAGTTTCAAAGCAATGGGTCTGCATACTTATGTAAATAAGGTATTTCTGTTTTTCACATTGTCATTATGGGGTATTGTGTGTAGATTAATGAGGAAAACAATATTATTTAATCCATTTTAGAATAAGGCTGTAACGTAACAAAATGTGGGAAAAGTCAAGGGGTCTGAATACTTTCTAAATGCTCTGAATATGCCATTGGTTTACTGTTAGAATAAGTTGTATGACTACACCAATACTGTTAAAGTAACGATGCAGAGACCTAGAAAATGCATGCCCAACCTTGCTGCTAGAGATCTAGCTACTGGGTGTGCAGGTTTCTGTTCCAGCCCTGCACTAACAGCTGACATTGCTGATTATTTGGATTAGACACTATTGAACTATTCAGTCATGTCTTGTTGTGGAGTCAGATGGACGTCTAAATCCACGGCCCATTTCCACAGCTGTTCTTTATGATAGGAAATAAAGTGGATTCACACAATCAACTATAGTGTCTTTTTGGGTCACTGAACATTCCCTGTTTGTCTGTTTTATTTGGTTGTTACTCTAATTTAGTCTGACGATATTGATGCACAATCACTGTCTGGCTGACAGTCTGTGAACTGAGTCAATCTAGTTCCCCCAGAATGAATGTTGTGGGTATTTAATTCTGCTACATTTAAACATTATTTTAAGCTTTATTTAACTAGGCAAGACAGTTAAGAACAAATTGTTATTTACAATGACGGCCTACCAGGGAACAGTGGGTTAATTGCCTTGTTCAGAACGACATATTTTTACCTTGTCAGCTCAGGATTCAATCCAACAACCTTTTGGTTTCTGGCCCAATGCTCTAACCACTAGGCTACCTGCCAGCCCATAGGCGTGTCCAATGCAGACATGATGGGATTAGTATTGGCTTCATAGGCGTGTCCAATGCAGACATAATGGGATTAGTATTGGCTTCATAGACATGATGGGATTAGTATTGGCTTCATAGACGTGTCCAATGCAGACATGATGAGATTAGTATTGGCTTCATAGACGTGTCCAATGCAGACATGATGAGATTAGTATTGGCTTCATAGACGTGTCCAATGCACTTGTGCATGTGGTTTGTAATTTTGATAGTGAAACAGGATTTGCCAATCCTCCCACATTGTTTCCATTTTGCTGAGATGTTTTCTCCATTTGAAATGATACTGTTAGAAATAGGTAAAGCACTCACACATCTGAGAACTTGTGTGTGTTAATCATTAGTTAATAACTTGAAAGAAAACAAAAGGCTGATTGATACTGATCAGTGTGTGGGTTTTCTTTTTCATCAGACAATTAATGAGGCTCACCATGTTGAAGGAGACCAGATTAGACTCATAATGAGGATCACCATGTTGAAGGAGACCAGATTAGACTCATAATGAGGATCACCATGTTGAAGGAGACCAGATTAGACTCATAATGAGGTTCACCATGTTGAAGGAGACCAGATTAGACTCATAATGAGGATCACCATGTTGAAGGAGACCAGATTAGACTCATAATGAGGATCACCATGTTGAAGGAGACCAGATTAGACTCATAATGAGGATCACCATGTTGAAGGAGACCAGATTAGACTCATAATGAGGCTCACCATGTTGAAGGAGACCAGATTAGACTCATAATGAGGATCACCATGTTGAAGGAGACCAGATTAGACTCATAATGAGGCTGACCATGTTGAAGGAGACCAGATTAGACTCATAATGAGGCTGACCATGTCGATGGAGACCAGATTAGACTCATAATGAGGCTGACCATGTTAAAGGAGACCAGATTACATTTACATTTACGTCATTTAGCAGACGCTCTTATCCAGAGCAACTTACAAATTGGTGCATTCACCTTATGATTAGACTCATAATGAGGCTCACCATGTTGAAGGAGACCAGATTAGACTCATAATGAGGCTCACCATGTTGAAGGAGACCAGATTAGACTCATGATCAGTGGTGGAAAAAGTACCAAATTGTCATATTTGAGTAAAAGTATTGATACCTTAATAGAAAGTTACCCAGTAAAATACTACTTGAGTAAAAGTCTAAAGGTATTTGGTTTTAAATATACTTAAGTATCAAAAGTAAAAGTATGAATCGTTTCAAATTCCTTTTATTAAGCAGATCACACGGCACCATTTTCTAGTTTTTTAATTTACGGATAGTCAGGGTCACACTCCAACACTCAGACATCATTTACAAACGAAGCATTTATGTTTAGTGAGTCCTCCAGATCAGAGGCAGTAGGGATGACCAGGGATGTTCTCTTGATAAGTGCTGAATTGGACCATTTTCCTGTCCTGCTAAGCATTCAAAATGTAATTTGGGTGTCAGGGAAAATGTATGGATTACAAAGTACATTATTTTCTTTTAGGAATGTAGTGAAGTAAAAGTTGTCAAAAATAAAATTGTAAAATAAAGTACAGATACCCCAAAACAACTACTTCAGGAGTACTTGAAAGTACTTTTACTTAAGTTCTTTACACCACAGGTGCTGTGTTACAGCTGCTCTCTCCTCCTCAATGTCATGAACTAGACCAGGTACTGTTACAGCTGCTCTCTCCTCCTCAATGTCATGAACTAGACCAGGTACTGTTACAGCTGCTCTCTCCTCCTCAATGTCATGAACTAGACCAGGTACTGTTACAGCTGCTCTCTCCTCCTCAATGCCATGAACTAGACCAGGTACTGTTACAGCTGCTCTCTCCTCCTCAATGTCATGAACTAGACCAGGTACTGTGTTACAGCTGCTCTCTCCTCCTCAATGTCATGAACTAGACCAGGTACTGTGTTACAGCTGCTCTCTCCTCCTCAATATCATGAACTAGACCAGGTACTGTGTTACAGCTGCTCTCTCCTCCTCAATGTCATGAACTAGACCAGGTACTGTTACAGCTGCTCTCTCCTCCTCAATGTCATGAACTAGACCAGGTACTGTGTTACAGCTGCTCTCTCCTCCTCAATGCCATGAACTAGACCAGGTACTGTTACAGCTGCTCTCTCCTCCTCAATGTCATGAACTAGACCAGGTACTGTTACAGCTGCTCTCTCCTCCTCAATGTCATGAACTAGACCAGGTACTGTGTTACAGCTGCTCTCTCCTCCTCAATGCCATGAACTAGACCAGGTACTGTGTTACAGCTGCTCTCTCCTCCTCAATGTCATGAACTAGACCAGGTACTGTGTTACAGCTGCTCTCTCCTCCAAAGTGAAGGGGTCTGAATACTTAACGAATGCATTGTAAACCGCTGGCAGAGTTTTCTATCATTGGCAGTTTTGTACACTGTCATGTGATACGTGGTATAGAAAAGTCCAATCTTAGGAGAATACATGGGAGGCACTATATCTGCAGGTGTCTAACTGATCAAAACCACTGATACAGGAGCCCCTCCACCCTCTGGTGGGATGGATCATGTCTACAGAGAAACCTAGATTCAAATACTTAGATGTGTGTGTATTGGGTATATGTTGTGAAATTGTTAGATATTACTTGTTAGATATTACTGCACCGTCTGAGATAGAAACACAAGCATTTCACTACACCCGCAATAACATCTGCTAAACACGTGTATGTGATTTTGATTTGAAATAAACATCCTATTTATCAAAGGTGCTTTTGGCTGGAGTCAAAATGACTCCAAAGGATTTTAATTTGTTAAAAGTCCATATTGATATAGAAACACTAAAACATTATTTATATTTATTAAGAACAAGTTGATTGACAAAGTCAGGAAAATTGGAAGAATTGAATAAACCACATTTTGTCTATGATAAAAGATATGCCTCTGGGGTCAAAATTATCCATTTCAGAAGTATGGTTCAATGCAAATATGTAGTGGGTGTAAAGTTGGTTTTAAATTCTCACTCATTAAACACGAATCAATCAACACATGCTTCTCTTTGAACGACTTAACCAATCACCGCACAGTATGATACGGCGGTAAAATGCATCCAATTATAATTCAGTATGTATTCACATATGAATATTACATCCCCCTTCTTTTAAAACAAAATACAAATGTTTTACATATTCTAAGCTTTTCTTTTGAATACATGCTCTGTAGTTTGAACTCAAGGTAAGTAACCATTTATATTGCATAATACACCAACCTAATCAACAGACTCTGAAACAATGATCCAACATACTGTTACTTTTCAAACAAGGGATTCTCAGCAACTCAGCTTCACTGTAGAAATTACATCTTAACATTTCAAACAAATACAATACCAAAGCATGTCAAGTGAACTTTCAATAACAAGTTTACAGTCTGGAACTCTTTTAGGGCAGCGATCCGCCTACACCCTTTGACATTTCACAGGTCGAGGACAGCTCTGGGCTTGACCTCTCTTCCTGACCTTGTGCGATATGATGTTGAGCATGCTTCTGTGTCAGTCAACAGCTCTTGTGGTGTTGCAGGTAAGTGTGGTGTATGTTGTGCTGTGTGTGTGTTTAGTCCATCACGTTCTCTTTCAGGGGAACAGTTCATCTCATCAGTGTGTTGTTCTTTTGTGTTCAGTAAGTGACGACGATTGCGGCGGTACACCGCTCCTTCTGCTGTGCGGACGTGATATGAACGTTCAGTGTCAGCTGGCTGGATGATGACTGCTGGCTTCCAGAGGCCATGCTCCTGGATTCTAACTGACTCTCCGTCGATCAGTGGTGGCAGTGTTCCAGCTGACCTGTCGTAGTATCGCTTTTGTTGTTGTTGTCTCTGAGTACGTTTTTCATTCATTTCCTTGTAGCTGACGACCTCAGGTTGCAGCTGCTGGTTGGTGCTGGGAAGGGATGAGCGAAGTCTGCGGCTCATCAACAGCTGGGCTGGTGATTTGAAGTAGTCAACTGGAGTGTTGCGGTATTCAAGGAGACTGAGGTAGGGGTCTCTCTTGTCTGCTTTTGCTTTGTCCATGAGTGATTTAGCAATCTGCACAGATTTTTCAGCAAGGCCATTACTTTGAGGGTAATGTGGGCTTGTGGTGACATGTGTAAACTCCCATGCTTTTGTGAAGGATTCAAACTCATTTGATTTGTAACAGGGCCCATTGTCAGATATTAAAGTCTCTACAATGCCAGGCCATACATACCTTTTTTTTCCTGTTTCCTGTTTCCGGTCACAACTTGCAGACTTGTTTACGCTGCTGTGCGTTTTTGTTGCCGATCTTACTTTGATACCTGACGGTTTTTTACTTTTTCATTACCGTATATTTTTACTTTTTCCCTCACTCAACTTTTTTCATTCAACTTTTTCACCCCGGAGGTTTTATCTGGACATGGTTCGTCAGGACTTCAAACAGCCGAAGCTAAGTAACATTAACATGATGCCTTCTAATTGCAGTCGTTGTACTTATAATATACAGGAGAACGATCGCCTTACGGCAAGGATAGCTGTGCTGCAAGCCCAGCTTCAGACGCGATCGTTAGGCAAGGGTAATTTCAGTGTAGGAAAGGATGAAACAGCGTCTGTGCCACCAGTAAGTACAGATAGTAACGTTAGTATAAACCCCCTCGCACGGTCCCCGCAGCCGGACATCTTTCTCATGGCTTCTGGAGGGAAACGCTGTAGGAATGCTCAACCGGTGTCGCTTATTCAGCCGACAGAAACTTTCAACCGGTTCTCCCCATTAAGCGAGTCGGAGTCGGAGGCCGAGACTTCTCTGGTCTCTACTCCTCCCGTTGTGGGGTCTGAGACGCCGACGGCTCCCACCATTAGCTCTGACAAATTGAAAACCCTAGTCATTGGCGACTCCATTACCCGCAGTATTAGACTTAAAACTAATCATCCAGCGATCATACACTGTTTACCAGGGGGCAGGGCTACCGACGTTAAGGCTAATCTAAAGACGGTGCTGGCTAAAGCTAAAACTGGCGAGTGTAGAGAGTATAGAGATATTGTTATCCACGTCGGCACCAACGATGTTAGGATGAAACAGTCAGAGGTCACCAAGCGCAACATAGCTTCAGCGTGTAAATCAGCTAGAAAGATGTGTCGGCATCGATTAATTGTCTCTGGCCCCCTCCCAGTTAGGGGGAGTGATGAGCTCTACAGCAGAGTCTCACAACTCAATCGCTGGTTGAAAACTGTTTTCTGCCCCTCCCAAAAGATAGAATTTGTAGATAATTGGCCCTCTTTCTGGGACTCACCCACAAACAGGACCAAGCCTGGCCTGTTGAGGAGTGACGGACTCCATCCTAGCTGGAGGGGTGCTCTCATCTTATCTACGAACATAGACAGGGCTCTAACTCCTCTAGCTCCACAATGAAATAGGGTGCAGGCCAGGCAGCAGGCTGTTAGCCAGCCTGCCAGCTTAGTGGAGTCTGCCACTAGCACAGTCAGTGTAGTCAGCTCAGCTTTCCCCATTGAGACCGTGTCTGTGCCTCGATCTAGGTTGGGCAAAATTAAAAATGGCGGTGTTCGCTTTAGCAATCTCACTAGTATAAAGACCTCCTCCATTCCTGCCATTATTGAAAGAGATTGTGATACCTCACATCTCAAAATTGGGTTACTTAATGTTAGATCCCTCACTTCCAAGGCAGTTATAGTCAATGAACTAATCACTGATAATAATCTTGATGTGATTGGCCTGACTGAAACATGGCTTAAGCCTGATGAATTTACTGTGTTAAATGAGGCCTCACCCCCAGGTTACATTAGTGACCATACCCCCCGTGCATCCGGCAAAGGCGGAGGTGTTGCTAACATTTACGATAGCAAATTTCAATTTACAAAAAAAAAAACAACAATGACGTTTTCGTCTTTTGAGCTTCTAGTCATGAAATCTATGCAGCCTACTCACTCACTTTTTATAGCTACTGTTTATAGGCCTCCTGGGCCATATGCAGTGTTCCTCACTGAGTTCCCTGAATTCCTATCGGATCTTGTAGTCATAGCAGATAATATTCTAATTTTTGGTGACTTTAACATTCACATGGAAAAGTCCACAGACCCACTCCAAAAGGCTTTCGGAGCCATCATCGACTCAGTGGGTTTTGTCCAACATGTCTCTGGACCTACTCACTGCCACAGTCATACTCTGGACCTAGTTTTGTCCCATGGAATAAATGTTGTGGATCTAAATGTTTTTCCTCATAATCCTGGACTATCGGACCACCATTTTATTACGTTTGCAATTGCAACAAATAATCTGCTCAGACCCCAACCAAGGAGCATTAAAAGTCGTGCTATAAATTCTCAGACAACCCAAAGATTCCTTGATGCCCTTCCAGACTGCCTCTGCCTACCCAAGGACGTCAGAGGACAAAAATCAGTTAACCACCTAACCGAGGAACTCAATTTAACCTTGCGCAATACCCTAGATGCAGTTGCACCCCTAAAAACTAAAAACATCTGTCATAAGAAACTAGCTCCCTGGTATACAGAAAATACACGAGCTCTGAAGCAAGCTTCCAGAAAATTGGAACGGAAATGGCGCCACACCAAACTGGAAGTCTTCCGACTAGCTTGGAAAGACAGTACCGTGCAGTATCGAAGAGCCCTTACTGCTGCTCGATCATCCTATTTTTCCAACTTAATTGAGGAAAATAAGAACAATCCGAAATTTCTTTTTGATACTGTCGCAAAGCTAACTAAAAAGCAGCCTTCGCAAATGGAGGATGGCTTTCACTTCAGCAGTAATACATTTATGAACTTCTTTGAGGAAAAGATCATGATCATTAGAAAGCAAATTACAGACTCCTCTTTAAATCTGGGTATTCCTCCAAAGCTCCATTGTCCTGAGTCTGCACAACTCTGCCAGGACCTAGGATCAAGGGAGATACTTAAGTGTTTTAGTACTATATCTCTTGACGCAATGATGAAAATAATCATGGCCTCCAAACCCTCAAGCTGCATACTGGACCCTATTCCAACTAAACTACTGAAAGAGCTGCTTCCTGTGCTTGGCCCTCCTATGTTGAACATAATAAACGGCTCTCTATCCACCGGATGTGTACCAAGCTCACTAAAAGTGGCAGTAATAAAGCCTCTCTTGAAAAAGCCGAATCTTGATCCAGAAATTATAAAAAACTATCGGCCTATATCGAATCTTCCATTCCTCTCCAAAATTTTAGAAAAAGCTGTTGCACAGCAACTGACTGCCTTCCTGAAGACAAACAATGTATACGAAACGCTTCAGTCTGGTTTTAGACCCCATCATAGCACTGAGACTGCACTTGTGAAGGTGGTAAATGACCTTTTAATGACGTCAGACCGAGGCTCTGCATCTGTCCTCGTGCTCCTAGATCTTAGTGCCGCTTTTGATACCATCGATCACCACATTCTTTTGGAGAGATTGGAAACCCAAATTGGTCTACATGGACAAGTTCTGGCCTGGTTTAGATCTTATCTGTCGGAAAGATATCAGTTTGTCTCTGTGAATGGTTTGTCCTCTGACAAATCAATTGTAAATTTCGGTGTTCCTCAAGGTTCCGTTTTAGGACCACTATTGTTTTCACTATATATTTTACCTCTTGGGGATGTCATTCGAAAACATAATGTTAAATTTCACTGCTATGCAGACGACACACAGCTGTACATTTCAATGAAACATGGTGAAGCCCCAAAATTGCCCTCGCTAGAAGCCTGTGTTTCAGACATAAAGAAGTGGATGGCTGCAAACTTTCTACTTTTAAACTCGGACAAAACAGAGATGCTTGTTCTAGGTCCCAAGAAACAAAGAGATCTTCTGTTGAATCTGACAATTAATCTGGATGGTTGTACAGTCGTCTCAAATAAAACTGTGAAGGACCTCGGCGTTACTCTGGACCCTGATCTCTCTTTTGAAGAACATATCAAGACTGTTTCAAGGACAGCTTTTTTCCATCTACGTAACATTGCAAAAATCAGAAATTTTCTGTCCAAAAATGACGCAGAAAAATTAATCCATGCTTTTGTTACTTCTAGGCTGGACTACTGCAATGCTCTACTTTCCGGCTACCCGGATAAAGCACTAAATAAACTTCAGTTAGTGCTAAATACGGCTGCTAGAATCCTGACTAGAACCAAAAAATTTGATCATATTACTCCAGTGTTAGCCTCCCTACACTGGCTTCCTGTTAAGGCAAGGGCTGATTTCAAGGTTTTACTGCTAACCTACAAAGCATTACATGGGCTTGCTCCTACCTATCTTTCCGATTTGGTCCTGCCGTACATACCTACACGTACGCTACGGTCACAAGACGCAGGCCTCCTAATTGTCCCTAGAATTTCTAAGCAAACGGCTGGAGGTAGGGCTTTCTCCTATAGAGCTCCATTTTTATGGAATGGTCTGCCTACCAATGTGAGAGACGCAGACTCAGTCTCAACCTTTAAGTCTTTACTGAAGACTTATCTCTTCAGTAGGTCCTATGATTAAGTATAGTCTGGCCCAGGAGTGTGAAGGTGAACGGAAAGGCTGGAGCAACGAACCGCCCTTGCTGTCTCTGCCTTGCCGGTTCCCCTCTTTCCACTGGGATTCTCTGCCTCTAACCCTTTTACAGAGGCTGAGTCACTGGCCTACTGGTGTTCTTCCATGCCGTCCATGGGAGGGGTGCGTCACTTGAGTGGGTTGAGTCACTGACGTGGTCTTCCTGTCTGGGTTGGCGCCCCCCCCCCCCCCCCCCTTGGGTTGTGCCATGGCGGAGATCGTTGTGGGCTATACTCGGCCTTGTCTTAGGACGGTAAGTTGGTGGTTGGAGACATCCCTCTAGTGGTGTGGGGGCTGTGCTTTGGCAAAGTGGGTGGGGTTATATCCTGCCTGTTTGGCCCTGTCCCGGGGTATCATCGGATGGGGCCACAGTGTCTTCTGATCCCTCCTGTCTCAGCCTCCAGTATTTATGCTGCAGTAGTTTATGTGTCGGGGGGCTAGGGTCAGTCTGTTACATCTGGAGTATTTCTCTTGTCTTATCCGGTGTCCTGTGTGTATTTAAATATGCTCTCTCTAATTCTCTCTTTCTCTCTTTCTGTCTTTCTCTCGGAGGACCTGAGCCCTAGGACCATGCCTCAGGACTACCTGGTATGATGACTCCTTGCTGTCCCCAGTCCACCTGGCCGTGCTGCTGCTCCAGTTTCAACTGTTCTGCCTGCGGCTATGGAACCCTGACCTGTTCACCGGACGTGCTTGTTGCACCCTCGACAACTACTATGATTATTATTATTTGACCATGCTGGTCATTTATGAACATTTTAACATTTTAACATTTTGACCATGTTCTGTTATAATATCCACCCTGCACAGCCAGAAGAGGACTGGCCACCCCTCATAGCCTGGTTCCTCTCTAGGTTTCTTCCTAGGTTTTTGGCCTTTCTAGGGAGTTTTTCCTAGGGAGTTTTTCCTAGCCACCGTGCTTCTTTCACATGCTTTGCTTGCTGTTTGGGGTTTTAGGCTGCGTTTCTGTACAGCACTTTGAGAATATCAGCTGATGTACGAAGGGCTATATAAAAATAAATTTGATTTGATTTGATTTGATGCCTGGCAAAGGCTGCTTTCAGCTTGTGTATCACAGCTGCAGATGTGGTGCTGTGAAGCTTGTCGAGTTCGAAGTATCTGCTGTAGTAGTCCACTGTTACGATGTAGTCCTCGTTGTTCCAGGTGAACAGATCGGTTGCCACGACCTGCCAGGGTCGGTCTGGGATACAGTGAGGTAACATTGGCTCTTTGGTGTTTGAGGGGCGTCTTTCAAGACAGATGGTGCATCTACCAACAATGTCCTCTATTTGTTTGCACATTCCAGGCCAAAACAAAATGTCCCGTGCTCTCTGTTTGCACTTTTCCATGCCCATGTGTCCAGCATGGATCTTTGTCAAAATCTCTTCTCTGAGACTGGTAGGAATAATGATTTTCTCTCCTTTGAAAATGATTCCGTTGATCTGTGATAGTTCATCACGATGGTTCCAGAATTCTGAGACACTCTGAGGGCATTTTCTCCTCTCCTCAGGCCATCCATCCTGTATGACTTTCCTCAGCTGTGTGAGTTGTGAGTCCTTGTCTGTTTCTGCTTGGATCTCCTTCAGTTTTGTGTCACTAACTGGTAAGTTGCTGTACACAGTGTGCACTTGCATGTCCATGCCCTCACTGAGGCTGCTGTCCTTGTAGGTAAGAAACTTCCTGGAGAGTGTGTCTGCGACAGGGATGTCTTTGCCTGGACGGTGAGTGATTGTGAAGTCGTATTTTTGTAGTTGAAGGATCATTCTCTGTAGCCTTGGCGGGGCTGCAGCTAGTGGTTTCCTCATGATTGACTCAAGGGGCTTGTGGTCGGATTCCACAATGACTTGTCGTCCATATACGTACTGATGGAAACGTTTACATCCGAACAGAATGGCATAGAGCTCCTTTTCGATTTGAGCGTAGTTGATTTCACAGTCTGTGAGAGATTTGGAAGCGTAGCCGATGGGCTTTCCTTCTTGCAGTAGCACTGCACCTAGTCCATACTTCGACGCGTCCACTTGGAGTCTGAGCTCTTTGTTGGGGTCGTAGTAGGCAAGGATTGGTCCTGGTTCTCTCGTGATCAAGTCTTTCAAATTCTGGAAAGCAATGTCGTGTTGCTTGTCCCAGAGAAACTCACTGGACTGCTTTAGCAGTTGACGAAGGGGTGCATTAGCATTGGAGAGGCTGGGTGCGAACTTGGCTAAGAAGTTGACCATGCCAAGCACTGTTTCCAGCTCTGCACGGTTCTTTGGTGGCTCCATTTCTTTTATGGCTGAGATCTTCTGTGGATCTGGCTTGGTTCCATTCGCTGTGAGAAGATGTCCGAAGTAGCTGACCTCTGTAGCGCTGACTGTGCTCTTCTCTGGGTTGAGCCGGACTCCTCTCTCACGGGACCTTTGCAGCATCGCGCGGAGGTTTTGGTCGTGCTCCTCTTTGGTTCGACCATAAACAAGGATGTCGTCCACAATTGCCACAACTCCGTCGAGGCCTTCATACACTTCGTCGATCTTTCGCTGAAACTCGTCTTGGGCTGAGATAATCCCAAAAGGCAGGCGACGGAACCTGTAGCGTCCAAACGGTGTGTTGAATGTTGTGAGCTTAGATGACTCTTCTGTGAGCTTGATAGCCCAGTAGCCTGATCTAGCGTCCATGACACTGAAGTAGTGTGCTCCCGCTAGCTTGTGCGTGATACCATCTAGCGTCGGTAAAGGGTAATGGGGCCGTTTGATAGCCTTGTTCAAGTCTCTTGGGTCGAGGCATACTCGGAGCTTGCCTGTGCGTGGTTTCTCCACCACCACTAACACGTTTACCCAGTCAGTCGGTTCTGTAACCTTGGTGACTATGTCAGATTGCTCCATGCTCTCCAACTCTTTCTTCAGACGGGCACGGAGAGCAAGGGGAATCTTTCTCGGTGGGTAGACCACAGGGGTTGCGTCTGGGTCAAGGTGAATGGTACATTCTCCTGGGAATAATCCTATTCCTGTAAAGACATCAGCAAACTCCTCCAGTACATTTCCTGTCTCTACTGGTGCTGTTACTGATAAAACTAGCTTGATGAGGTCCATGTCTAAACATGCTTTAAGACCTAGCACTGCAGGTGCTCTAGTGTCAACAACGTAAAAGTCCAACATCATGTCACTTTCCTTGTATTTGCATTTGAAAGTGCATGTGCCTTTTACTGGGAGCTGTTCACCACCATAACCAGTCAGTCTGCGCATGGTGGGCTGTAGCTTGCACTCAGATGTCAAGCTGCGGTACTTATTCAGAGGAATAATGTTTACTTGTGCACCAGTGTCTAGTTTGAACTTTAGCTTTGTGCCTTGTATTCCAATCTCAATGTCAGCAAAGGCTTGCTCTGTCTCTGATATGTGACTTTTTTGTGTCACTGAATCAATAAACAGTTCATCATCATTTGACTCATTGATTGACATTTCATCTTCACTCACTGTGTGTACTGTTTTTCCACGGTAAGCTCTGCACACTTTTGCAAAGTGATTCCATTTACCACATTTAGTACACTGTTTGCCTTTAGCTGGGCAATTTCCTTGTTCGCCATGCACTTTGTATCCACAATATCCACATGTTTTGAGTCTGTGTCGCTCTGTTTTGGAGTCATGTCTCTCTCCGTTCTGAAACGCTCTCTCCGGGCACCGGAGGTGTGCTTTGATGTCTGCCTGACTGCGTGCACTGCTTGTTCACGTGATGCGCTCGTGCTGCGGCGCGAAATGCTTTTCATCTGAGCCTGTGCGATGAGATCTGACTATGTCGATAGCTTTGTCCAGCGTTAGCTCAGACCCAACATTCAAAAGTTTCTCTCTCACTCGCGGTGAGTGTATTCCAAATACAATACGGTCCCTGACCATCTCATCCTTGTTTGCATAATCACAGTCTTTCACAAGCAGACGCAGCTCAGTCACAAACTGTTCAAAAGACTCGCTAGCTCCCTGTACTTTCTCATGGAATTTGTACCTAGCGAAAATTGTATTAATCTTCGGCACAACATATGCTTCAAAACGATCGTAGTATGTTTTCAGTACCTTTGATTCAGCCTCGGTAAGTGTCCATGTGTTGTAAATATCTAGAGAGGTTAATATAATCTTAAACTTTTATGAAATAAATGAAAAATAAACGTTTGGTTCCTCAACTGCGTTGCCCAGTACAGTCAGCAGATGGCGATGTGCGTCTTTTAGGTTCAGGCGATGCTGCCAGTGTGACGTATAATCTAGTGGACGGGACGCTCCTTCAACAACAACAGCTAGTCAGACACCTCGGTAGCTTTCTAGCAAACATAGCTACAACATTCACGCTCTTTACACTGTTTTGGTGTATATTAGTCGCTGTGTATTAAACACACTTCTGTCGTATGTACTTGTTGGCCCATTTAATTATATATTTACGTTGTTTGTCAGCTAGCTGGTTTGCTAAGTTAGCTTAGAACTAGGCTAGTCGCTAATGCTAACTAGCTAACATCCCCGACCATGAGTTCACTAAGCTACTCTCCTCCTGCTAAAGAAGCGGAGGTCTGCTGGATGGAGAAAGAAACTCTAGTGAAAGAGGAGGAGGAAGAGAAAGATGTTACAATACAAAAACAAGTAGAGGGTGAGGCTGTTACCGTGAAAGAAGAAGAGAAAGACGTTACAGTGAAAGAAGAGGAAGACGCGTTCAGAGTGAAAGAGGAGGAGGATGTTACTGTAAAAGAAGAGGAGGAAGAGAAAGAGGAGGCAGTTTATGGAGTGAAAGAGGAGGAGGGGGAGATGACTGTCACATTGGAGGAAGAAGTGGAGGTTGGAGATCTGTTTAACACCAGTAAGTACCGTCTCTGCTGTCGTTGAACCAATATGCAGTAAAGGGGTTCTACACTTTAATGTTGTTCTGTAGGAATGGCTGAAGCTACACTGTAACGTGTAGAACATCAAGAGTGGACCATCAACAAAACGTTAACAATTGATCGAATGCATCCAATGACAATGCCTGAAATACTGTAGTCCTCAATATCTCCTATTAGATTAGCCCAAGATGTTCTCTTAAAGGGGCAATCAGCAGTTGTTACATCCATTTTGGGACTTATACATTAATGATATGTACCAATTGTTTCTTGAAGAAATCACTTATAAATGCCTCATGAGCTTAGTTCAACTGTCGTACCCCATCAGAACCCAAAATATAAGCTTTTATTTACTCCAATGTTTGTCAGTAAATATAAACAAACACTGTATATCCTCAAAACATGGTTAAAACTATAATGTTGATATCATGGATGGTTACATTTCTCCAGCTCCATCCCTCAGCTTTTTACTGAAACGGGCAGGGAGTACGCTTTGTTATTGTTTCTACTGCTGATTGCTGCCCCCGTTACTCCTCAAGGTCCAAGGACTGTATGTTATTTTCAGAGGTAGACTGGCTCTGGCAGTCAAAATAATCAAATATTCCATCATCAAATCAAATGTATTTATATAGCCCTTCTTACATCAGCTGAGTGGCAAGTTATCTGACCATTTCTACCAATCTGTGTGCCAGTTGTGATTTTCATATGTACATTTTACTGGAACAGTTTCATTTCATTTATAATAGTATCTCAAAATCATTGCCTGTGATTAATCTACATTCTATCTAAATGAAAATTATACAAATCTAAAAGTAACTTTTATTGCCATCTATGTAAAAAAAACGCAAGTAAAACTAAATGCATGCTATTCAACCGATCGCTGCCTGCACCTGCCCGCCCGTCCAGCATCACTACTCTGGACGGCTCTGACTTAGAATACGTGAACAACTACAAATACCTGGGTGTCTGGTTAGACTGTAAACTCTCCTTCCAGACTCACTATAAGCATCTCCAATCCAAAATTAAATCTAGAATCGGCGTCCTATATCGCAACAAAGCATCCTTCACTCACGCTGCCAAACACACCCTCGTAAAACTGACCATCCTACCGATCCTCGACTTCGGCGATGTCATCTATAAAATAGCCTCCAACACTCTACTCAACAAACTGGATGCAGTCTATCACAGTGCCATCCGTTTTGTCACCAAAGCCCCATATACTACCCACCACTGCGACCTGTACGCCCTCGTTGGCTGGCCTTCGCTTAATACTCGTTGCCAAACCCACTGGCTACAGGTTATCTACAAGTCTCTGCTAGGTAAAGCCCCGCCTTATCTCAGCTCACTGGTCACCATAGCAGCACCCACTCGTAGCATGCGCTCCAGCAGGTATATCTCACTGGTCACCCCCAAAGCCAATTCCTCCTTTGGTCGTCTTTCCTTACAGTTCTCTGCTGCCAATGACTTGAACGAACTGCAAAAATCTCTGAAGCTGGAGACTCATATCTCCCTCACTAGCTTTAAGCACCAGCTGTCAGAGCAGCTCACAGATCACTGCACCTATACATAGCCCATCTGTAAACAGCCCATCTATCTACCTACCTCATCACCATACTGTGTTTATTTATTTATCTTGCTCCTTTGCACCCCAGTATCTCTACTTGCACATTAATCTTCTGCACATCTACCATTCCAGTGTTTAATTGCTATATTGTAATTACTTCGCCACCATGGCCTATTTATTGTCTTAACTTACCTCATTTGCACTCACTGTATATAGACTTTTTGTTTTCTTTTGTTCTACTGTATTATTGACTGTATGTTTTGTTTATTCCATGTGTAACTCTGTGTTGTTGTATGGGTCGAATTGCTATGCTTTATCTTGGCCAGGTCGCAGTTGCAAATGAGAACTTGTTCTCAACTAGCCTACCTGGTTAAATAAAGGTGAAATAAAAAAATAAATGATGGGTCCTACAGTAGGTCTATGTTATTGTTAGGTGAAGTTATGGGTCCTACAGTAGGTCTATATTGTTAGGTGAAGTTATGGGTCCTACAGTAGGTCTATGTTATTGTTAGGTGAAGTTATGGGTCCTACAGTAGGTCTATGTTATTGTTAGGTGAAGTTATGGGTCCTACAGTAGGTCTATGTTATTGTTAGGTGAAGTTATGGGTCCTACAGTAGGTCTATGTTATTGTTAGGTGAAGTTATGGGTCCTACAGTAGGTCTATGTTATTGTTAGGTGAAGTTATGGGTCCTACAGTAGGTCTATGTTATTGTTAGGTGAAGTTATGGGTCCTACAGTAGGTCTATGTTATTGTTAGGTGAAGTTATGGGTCCTACAGTAGGTCTATGTTATTGTTAGGTGAAGTTATGGGTCCTACAGTAGGTCTATGTTATTGTTAGGTGAAGTTATGGGTCCTACAGTAGGTCTATGTTGTTAGGTGAAGTTATGGGTCCTACAGTAGGTCTATGTTGTTAGGTGAAGTTATGGGTCCTACAGTAGGTCTATGTTGTTAGGTGAAGTTATGGGTCCTACAGTAGGTCTATGTTGTTGTTAGGTGAAGTTATGGGTCCTACAGTAGGTCTATGTTGTTAATAGGTGAAGTTATGGGTCCTACAGTAGGTCTATGTTATTGTTAGGTGAAGTTATGGGTCCTACAGTAGGTCTATGTTGTTGTTATGGGTCCTACAGTAGGTCTATGTTGTTGTTAGGTGAAGTTATGGGTCCTACAGTAGGTCTATGTTGTTGTTAGGTGAAGTTATGGTTCCTACAGTAGGTCTATGTTATTGTTATGGGTCCTAGAGGACACTATGTATGTCATGCAACAACATCCAAAGTGCTTCTTCGTTCATTACATAGGTATGATTGTTGTTAGGTGAAGTTATGGGCCAATTTGGCAAACAGTGTACAAACCCTCATTGTCAGGCTGGTGGAAAAGCCAAAGAGCATTTTACTGGTTGAAGTGTTTTCTAAGTACAAAGTGGTTGATTTGCGATGACGACACAAACATTATATTAAGCAGGAAATTCAAACAAGCCTTACAATTATAATCCAAGGTAGTGTGAAATGAACTCATAATCTAATATCTTCCTGGAAATGGAGGTTACTCCCCTGAGTTTTCCCCCATTCACATTCAGAATACATTGTGAAAAACTAAAATCTTTTCTCACCATTTTTGCTCCAGGCAGATATACTACATCCATAACTAGTAGTTTCCTCATTACCAGATATACTACATCCATAACTAGTGGTTTCCTCATTAGCAGATATACTACATCCATAAATAGTGGTTTCCTCATGACCAGATATACTACATCCATAACTAGTGGTTTCCTCATTACCAGATATACTACATCTATAACTAGTGGTTTCCTCATTACCAGATATACTACATCCATAACTAGTGGTTTCCTCATTACCAGATATACTACATCCATAACTAGTGGTTTCCTCATTACCAGATATATTACATCCATAACTAGTGGTTTCCTCATTACCAGATATAGTACATCCATAACTAGTGGTTTCCTCATTACCAGATATAGTACATCCATAACTAGTGGTTTCCTCATTAGCAGATATACTACATCCATAACTAGTGGTTTCCTCATTAGCAGATATACTACATCCATAACTAGTGGTTTCCTCATTACCAGATATACTACGTCCATAACTAGCGGTTTCCTCATTACCAGATATACTACATCCATAACTAGCGGTTTCCTCATTACCAGATATACTACGTCCATAACTAGCGGTTTCCTCATTACCAGATATACTACATCCATAACTAGCGGTTTCCTCATTACCAGATATACTACATCCATAACTAGTGGTTTCCTCATTAGCAGATATACTACATCCATAACTAGTGGTTTCCTCATTACCAGATATACTACATCCATAACTAGTGGTTTCCTCATTACAAGATATACTACATCCATAACTAGTGGTTTCCTCATTACCAGATATACTACATCCATAACTAGTGGTTTCCTCATTACCAGATATACTACATCCATAACTAGTGGTTTCCTCATTACCAGATATACTACATCCATAACTAGTGGTTTCCTCATTACCAGATATACTACATCCATAAATAGTGGTTTCCTCATTACCAGATATACTACATCCATAACTAGTGGTTTCCTCATTACCAGATATACTACATCCATAACTAGCCATTTCCTCATTAGCAGGGATGAGTTTCTGCAACCAAATTGTGTGCTTTGCCCTCGTGCCGCAATTCTAGCAAACACAGAAAGGGGCCTATATTGGAGACCAAAGTCGTCTGGCACATTGCTTAGGGTTTCAACAACTTTAATAATTTCTTTCTAGCCTACAATCATTGGTTTTACTACTAATGTGAAAACAAGACTAAAGATGACTATTCTTGCTCTTTTTAAGACAAATGTCAAGTAAATCATTTTAACATTGATTACAGACGTCAGTTGTTGTACATCACCTTATACAGTGGATTACGCTGTTTTGGGCCTTTAATCATCTGTCTAACTTTGTTGTTCACACAGGAGAGAGACGTGACTATCGTGGATCCTCTGGGGAGCCTCAACAACCTCGTGATGCTGAAGAGGCAGAGAAGAGTCTCTCCAGATCAGAACACCTCAATAAACACCAGCAGAGACCCACAGGGAAGAGAACTCACTGCTGCTCTGACTGTGGGAAGAGATTCACCTCATCAGGCATTAAAATTCATCAGAGAATACACACAGGAGAGAAACCTTTTAGCTGTGATCAATGTGGGAAGAGTTTTACTTCATCTGATTATCTGACAGTACACCAGAGAATACACACAGGAGAGAAATCTTATAGCTGTGGTCAATGTGGGAAGAGTTTTGGTCAATCTGGAGAACTGACTTTACACCAGAGAATACACACAGGAGAGAAACCTTTTAGCTGTGATCAATGTGGGAAGAGTTTCACTACATCAAGCATTCTGACTGTACACCAGAGAAGACACACAGGAGAGAAACCTTATATATGTGGTCAATGTGGGAAGAGTTTTGGTCAATCTGGAGAACTGACTGTACACCAGAGAATACACACAGGAGAGAAACCTTTTAGCTGTGATCAATGTGGGAAGAGTTTTACTACATCTGATCATCTGACAGTACACCAGAGAATACACACAGGAGAGAAACCTTTTAGCTGTGATCAATGTGGGAAGAGTTTTACTACATCTGATCATCTGACAGTACACCAGAGAATACACACAGGAGAGAAACCTTATAGCTGTGGTCAATGTGGGAAGAGTTTTGGTCAATCTGGAGAACTGACTTTACACCAGAGAATACACACAGGAGAGAAACCTTTTAGCTGTGATCAATGTGGGAAGAGTTTTACTACATCTGATAATCTGACAGTACACCAGAGAATACACACAGTAGAGAAATCTTATAGCTGTGGTAAATGTTGGAAGAGTTTTGGTCAATCTGGACATCTGACAGTGCACCAGAGAACACACACAGGAGAGAAACCTTATAGGTGTGGTAAATGTGGGAAGAGTTTTGGTCAATCTGGACATCTGACTCAACACAAGAGAACACACAGGAGAGAAACCTTATAGCTGTGGTCAATGTGACAAGAGATACTCTGATAAAAGATCTCTGATCAAACATCAGAAAATACATGGAGTTGTTTCATGATATCAATGAATTAATGTCACAATGTAGAATGTTTTAACATTGTAGTAGGAGTATTTTAATGATGTCACAATGTAGAACCCTAAACGTTTGTCCCCTGTTCTATTGATTTCAACATGATATGGATATTAGCCTCAGGGGGAAAATCCAGGCTCTGAAATGGAAGAGTTACTATTTATGTGATTTAACAAAAAGTGACTAACAAAAAAAGAGCTGTGTTACACTTACCACATTGGTGACCCACTGGAATCAAAATGCAACACTTCAAAATGTAGCTAGCTGTTTTCTACAAATTGTCTTCTAACCACTGATGTACACATTATTCCCAGATTCCGTGTGGTTTTTGAGGTGTTAGTTTTAACAGAATGTGCAACCTCCTCTCTCCCTCCTCTCACACAAATGATTTTAGCATGATACCGATGAGTTATGAAAAATAAGTGTTGTGTTCCTTTGTTCAGCGACCCCTAAATTTAAATTAATCACTCCAAAATGTAGCTGACTGTCTTCTGCAGGTTGTCCTTTAACCAGTGAGGTGAAAGATATCTCCCATTTCCATGTGTTTGTATTTTGTTGTCAAGTTTCAACAGCACGTACAACCTGATTTCCCCCCTAATCAATATCAGTAGTTTATTGCTACTTGTCAAAACAACAGTGTTTTTGGTGCTTGTGTCCATGGCGAGGACAACTTGGTTTCTGATTGTCTCAAGGTGGGCAGTCAAAGAAAATTGTGTTTTGCATTTAGCCAGTGAGTTGCTATGGATCTTATTTTGACTGCATGTTTTTCCGATTTGGAGATGAGTTTTGTTTGGGCTCCAAGTGGACGAGAGTTCTAGAAGCTAGTGAGTTTTAGAAAGACTAGAGTTCTAGAAGCTAGTGAGTTTTAGAAAGACTAGAGTTCTAGAAGCTAGTGAGTTTTAGGACGACAGTCAGAAGCTAATTTTATACATTTATATTTTTTTCTATTTTTTAATTGTTGACAGCCAGTAGACACCATGTTTATATTGGTGAAGGTGAAGCATTGTAGTTGATTATAATGTGAAATGGAAGTTGTTTTCTGTTGATGGTAAGCATTCTATTAAGGTGTTAGTCTTTGGTTTTTCCATTTATGTTTTAAGGTTGGACTTTAGCCCGTCTAGCTCGTTAGCACGTCTAGCTCGTTAGCACGTCTAGCTCGTTAGCACGTCTAGCTCGTTAGCCCGTCTAGCTCGTTAGCACGTAGGACGCACTGATTGGTGTCACCTCGTTAGTCAGTATGTGTTACACCTGTGCTGGCTTGTCCATCTCGTTAGTGGGAAGGTGTTTCACCTGAGCTGGTCCAGGTTCTATTTAAGAGTGTCTGGCCCAGTGCTCCAGTTGTCTTGATACATGTGGAGAGTCAACACCTTTAGTTGCTCCACCTTTTTGGTTTGCTTCCTGTCTTTAAGTTTGGTGTGGGTTTTTCTTTTGTTTGCCTCTTCTTGGGCAGATTTAGTGGGTCTCATGGTGGGTGTCTTTTAGGTCCCAGTTGTTGTTACTCGTCAACTTTCAGTGGACACTGAGAGCAAAATTGCAAGATTATGTTATAATACTTTTATTGCATCAAATGGTTGTTTAATGCAACAGAATAGAGGGTTCTTAGAACTATTGTGTCTGTGTGTTCTACTGAGGATGGGCCTCTGGGAGAAAACACTGACAGGAGATTTACAATGTCTTTTGGGTGATTAAACCTAAAGAGACTGCATTCCAGAGCATGAGTTAATGTTTCTGTTCTATATGGTACCAGGGAGAGATGACCTCAGGGCCAGACCCTGGTCTCGACACAGAGTACTGTTTCTACAGCAGATACTGTCTGCTGAGAATTGTAAGTATCTTTCATACAAATCTTAACCTTGTGACCCGTTCTCTACATCTGTTGTTGGTCATGTAGTTGAAAGGGGTGCATCTTGGCTGTAAAAGACCTTTGTACTTTTGTCTCATGGCTCTCAACGAATCATCTGGGGGTGATTCATCTCTCAACGAATCATCTGGGGGTGATTCGTCGACCAGCCATCATTATCGTAGAGCACTCAATTGATTCACCCTATATTTGCGTGTTGTATTGACCTGCTCCCTTATTAATAAGTGAATAAAGATTTAGTTTAAGATTAACTCTGACTTGTGTGATAAGTTTGTCTCTCCTCATTTGATATTAAAGAAATTAACCACATTTGGCGATGGGGATGTGAATCTTCACTTGGTGACCGCTCCTGGTGACCTGGGTAAATGGTGCGCCAGGGATCCCTCTAACTTGGGATCTCAGGGAGACCACACTTCAGGAACGGAGCAGATGGTCCCACCTTTGATCTGAGAGGCAGCGAGCCGAGTATAGCTAACCATGAGATAGAAATGTGAAAATATTCCTGCAGGTTAAAATATTGTTGGAAAAACAACTACTTGATTAGGTACGTTTGGGAATAGCATTGTGTGACTGAGTCTTAATCTGATGTTTGGATAGTAACAGATCTGTAGTTCCTCATATAGAAATATGCTTAATCAGATGACTGACATGTGGATACATTTTAGTCATTTAGCAGATGTTATTATCCAGAGTGACTTACAGTAGTGAATGCATACATTTCATACATTTTTTTTTGTTGTACCACCCCTCCGTGGGAATCGAACCCACAACCCTGGCGTTGCCCACACCATGCTGGCGTTGCAAACACCATGCTCTACCAACTAACGTTATCTTGGGGTTCCGTTCCTTCACTGCCAACATAGAATATCACGGGGTGGTATTGAGAGGGGAATGATATTTTAGAAAGCAGAGGAAGGTCTATAGTTCCTGGGAGGCTTGATTTTGCCGTGGTCTCTGGGAGGTTAGAGAACCGTTGCGGATCCCATGGTCTTTGTCCTGGAAAAAAAAGTTTATTTTTTGTTCTGCTGGGAGTATGTTTGGAGAGCTGCTATGGAGAGTCCCTGAAAAAGCAAATGGAATGGTTGTCGTGACTACCTGAGAATTTCTTACGTTTTATATGGATTCTGTGAATATATGAAAATATGATGAATTGTATGTGTGTATAATGATTACTAGAGATTTGATGAAGTAATACTGGGAATATAATTAGATACAATTTAAACAACCCATATGTAGACGAACGTAGGTTTTGAGTTGGTATCTTTAATGGATCATTTGATAAAGATGAGGTTTAAGCATTATTAAACTGTCTACAAAGTCTGGGCAGTTGTCTCAGAAACTGATGGGAGTGTGTCCACTTTAGGGTAAATTACCCTAACGATGTAACTATAAAACGCTTATTGGATTTTCTCCGTCCGGGTACTACATTTGAAATAAAACTGAAATGAAAAGGTCAATTCTGAAAATTCGGGGAGATGAGTGAGAACTGCTCTAGATTGGAAACTTACATTAATGAGTGTAAAGCCATGTTGGTCTTACTACACTTGCTAATTTTATTACAAAATACATTAGAGAAAGGGAAGCAATAAGAGCTGTTGTTGGCTTTATGGAAACGATATACAATATATGGGAAAGAATATAGTTGAGGAAATAATCCAAACCTAGTTGTGCCTAGTTAGGACATAACGTTAGCTAGCTAGCTAACGGTACTGTACTGTAGCTCATACAACGCCGACGGTCAAACCCGGCTTTCTAATATTTACGTTAATTAACTATAGTAACGTTATGGAAGATATTCACAGAAAACCATCATTGTCTTCGTTATTCATTATTAGTATGTTATATTATTATAATAAATGATTTCGAGACATATTCAGAGCCAAACATCAACCCAACTTAACCTTTTTAACTGTTGTCGCATCCAAACTTGTCACCATCGTTTTCAGTTGTAATTGCGAAGTTCCCGGAAGAAGTCCAGCAACAACGGAGGTTCCTCGATGAACCCACCTTCTAACAAGTTCTTTGAAGAACCTTTTGGGTCTGTTTTTCATTGACCAAGAACCCTACGGTTCTTAGGTGGATCTGCGAACAACTCCAGTTGAACCCTTCATTTTTAGAGTGTAGTCGGCTCTATTTACTCTCAGATTCAAACATGATGATTAGTATCAACGATCAAGTCAGCTGCTGCTGCTCCAATACAGTATGAGGTGAGACGGTGAACTGATGTTGAACTGGGCAGTCAGCTGCTGCTGCTCCAATACAGTATGAGGTGAGACGGTGAACTGATGTTGAACCGGGCAGTCAGCTGCTGCTGCTCCAATACAGTATGAGGTGAGACGGTGAACTGATGTTGAACTGGGCAGTCAGCTGCTGCTGCTCCAATACAGTATGAGGTGAGACGGTGAACTGATGTTGAACTGGGCAGTCAGCTGCTGCTGCTCCAATACAGTATGAGGTGAGACGGTGAACTGATGTTGAACTGGGCAGTCAGCTGCTGCTGCTCCAATACAGTATGAGGTGAGACGGTGAACTGATGTTGAACCGGGCAGTCAGCAGCTGCTGCTCCAATACAGTATGAGGTGAGACGGTGAACTGATGTTGAACCGGGCAGTCAGCTGCTGCTGCTCCAATACAGTATGAGGTGAGACGGTGAACTGATGTTGAACTGGGCAGTCAGCTGCTGCTGCTCCAATACAGTATGAGGTGAGACGGTGAACTGATGTTGAACTGGGCAGTCAGCTGCTGCTGCTCCAACACAGTATGAGGTGAGACGGTGAACTGATGTTGAACTGGGCAGTCAGCTGCTGCTGCTCCAATACAGTATGAGGTGAGACGGTGAACTGATGTTGAACCGGGCAGTCAGCTGCTGCTGCTCCAATACAGTATGAGGTGAGACGGTGAACTGATGTTGAACTGGGCAGTCAGCTGCTGCTGCTCCAATACAGTATGAGGTGAGACGGTGAACTGATGTTGAACTGGGCAGTCAGCTGCTGCTGCTCCAATACAGTATGAGGTGAGACGGTGAACTGATGTTGAACCGGGCAGTCAGCTGCTGCTGCTCCAATACAGTATGAGGTGAGACGGTGAACTGATGTTGAACTGGGCAGTCATTCATTCTGTACTATGAGTCTGGTCTATCATTGTTACTGCACATTCTGGTGAAAATTCTAACCAATCAGGAGAGACTTTGTCATTTCTTCAAACAATCAACCTTTATTTGATAAGAATTGCAATAAAGTAGCTGGTCAGCCCTACACTCTGAGGTGGAAGGCCGAGAGCTCGATGACACAAGGAGTTCAGAAGCCTTATATAGTCAAACTATCTTGTGCATATAGAAAACACGTGATCTTGGTATGTGTACGTGTGTGGAGAACGAGACACAGACTAACTGTGAATTGGTTGTCTCGTTCTGTAGCAACAGCTAGTTATTCTAGTTTTCCAGTGAGGTGTCAAAACAACAGGAAATCACTCTAGACACAGTTCCTCTGAAGTAGATCAACGGTTCCCTGAATTGGGCCAAGCGCCTTTGGCCTGTCTGCCCAGAGGGTGTGTGGTTGCACACCCACACAAACATACACATAAACTTCTCAACCTTAAAGAGATCCTTCAACACATTCGAAGTCATATCAACTTAAAGAGGTTAACATAGATTTTTCCCTCACAACATTGCTCTTGAGATAAATCAGACCCAGCCTGAACTGTGTAATGTAGTAGGGAGTTGTAGTTTCTCTAGAGATAAATCAGATCCAGACTGAACTGTGTGATGTAGTAGGGAGTTGTAGTTTCTCGAGAGATAAATCAGATCCAGACTGAACTGTCTGATGTAGTAGAGAGTTGTAGTTTCTCTAGAGATAAATCAGATCCAGCCTGAACTGTGTGATGCTGTAGGGAGTTGTAGTTTCTCTAGAAATAAATCAGATCCAGCCTGAACTGTGTGATGTAGTAGGGAGTTGTAGTTTCTCTAGAGATAAATCAGACCCAGACTGAACTGTGTGATGTAGTAGGGAGTTGTAGTTTCTCTAGAGATAAATCAGATCCAGCCTGAACTGTGTGATGGAGTAGGGAGTTGTAGTTTCTCTAGAGATAAATCAGATCCAGACTGAACTGTGTGATGTAGTAGGGAGTTGTAGTTTCTCGAGAGATAAATCAGATCCAGACTGAACTGTCTGATGTAGTAGAGAGTTGTAGTTTCTCTAGAGATAAATCAGATCCAGCCTGAACTGTGTGATGCTGTAGGGAGTTGTAGTTTCTCTAGAAATAAATCAGATCCAGCCTGAACTGTGTGATGTAGTAGGGAGTTGTAGTTTCTCTAGAGATAAATCAGACCCAGACTGAACTGTGTGATGTAGTAGGGAGTTGTAGTTTCTCTAGAGATAAATCAGACCCAGCCTGAACTGTGTGATGCTGTAGGGAGTTGTAGTTTCTCTAGAAATAAATCAGACCCAGCCTGAACTGTGTGATGCTGTAGGGAGTTGTAGTTTCTCTAGAGATAAATCAGACCCAGCCTGAACTGTGTGATGTAGTAGGGAGTTGTAGTTTCTCTAGAGATAAATCCAATCCAGACTGAACTGTGTGACGTTGTAGTTTCTGTAGAGATGCATCAGATCCAGCCTGAACTGTGTGATGTAGTAGGGAGTTGTAGTTTCCAACAGGCCAATATTCTACATAGTTTAGCGCATAAAACGTAATTAACTACAATGACCATAATCCATTGCGTGCCTACTTGTCTTGTCTAGCATTTCACTACAATAACATCTGCTGAACACCTGTATGTGACCTATAACATTTGATTTGATTTATGAAGATAATTTGTGGAAAATGTATTTTTCCCCACTCATTCACCCCATCTCTTTACATTGCTGATGCATATTCAGTGGCCTGACTGTGTCAAGGCCCATCCTGGTAGATCTGAACCTAATGCAGCTTGGAGTGATCAGAAGTCACATTTAGGTGCCAGGTGTAACTGAAGCCATAGATGCTCCATATCCATTACTTTGAGTGTTTTATATAATATGACTAAATGTGTTTCTGTGTTGCAGGGGCAGTCAGAAATGGAACAGCAAGGCCACAGAACATGACATAAGCAGAGCTGTGGGAGACCACCTCAAGCCCCTGGTAGAGCCGGGGGTGGTGTTTACCACTCCACCACGCCTTCAGCAGGCTGGAAAAGTGGGATTGATCTGGTTGTTTCAGTTTCCAGTAGTTGAATCCTTTGACATGTTGTTGATTTCAACATTTTTCATTTTCAACAAATGAACTGGGTTGGTTGAAAAGTGATACTAAACATGCAATATTTTGAAATAGTGGGAGATATACTGAATTTATACTGTTTTTCATACTAAGAAAGACCAAGATACGTGTTGCTTTTGCACATATTTGTTGATTGGTCAGTCATTGGGTAATTTGTTTTACAATATGTTCAAACCAAATCAAGCTTTATTTATACAGCACATTTCAGACATGGATGCAACACAATGGCTTCACAGGAAAAAACAATGAAAATAATCAGAAATATTTAGTACACAAATATGAGGATAAAAAACAATAATAACAACTGAAAGACTAATGAGCATTGTAAGGAAATGCCATTGATTCAAATATCAACAATATGATGCAATATCCAACCCAAAATACAACTTGTTTTTTAGGAGGGGCTCTGAAAGACACTATGGGGGTGTCCACTGGAAGTTGACTAGTAACAACAACTGGGACCTAAAAGACACCCACCATGAGACCCACTAAATCTGCCCAAGAAGAGGAAAACAAAAGAAAATCCCACACCAAACTTAAAGACAGGAAGTAAACCAAAAAGGTGGAGCAACTAAAGGTGTTGACTCTCCACATGTATCAAGACAACTGGAGCACTGGGCCAGACACTCTTAAATAGAACCTGGACCAGCTCAGGTGAAACACCTTCCCACTAACGAGATGGACAAGCCAGCACAGGTGTAACACATACTGACTAACGAGGTGACACCAATCAGTGCGTCCTACGTGCTAACGAGCTAGACGTGCTGACGAGCTAGACGTGCTGACGGAGCTAGACGTGCTAACGAGCTAGACGTGCTGACGAGCTAGACGTGCTAACGAGCTAGACGGGCTAACGAGCTAGACGTGCTAACGAGCTAGACGTGCTAACGAGCTAGACATGCTAAAGTCCAACCTCAAAACATAAATGGAAAAACCAAAGCCTGTAATACCTCCCCCCTTAAGACAACAAATATATCCTATATTTTTGTTGGAAAAGTTTGCTCACCACCAACAGAAAACAACTTCCATTTCACATTATAATCAACTACAATGATTCACCTTCACCAATATAAACATGGTGTCTACTGGCTGTCAACAATTAAAAACAAGAAAAAACACGTATTTCTAAATAATAATATACAATAGGATTATTTGTTTCTCCTTTTTCTTTCTATAGAATCCTAAATCCCTCTAGCTTCTAGAACTCTCGTCTTCCTAAATCCCACTAGCTTCTAGAACTCTCGTCTTCCTAAAACTCACTAGCTTCTAGAACACTCGTCTTCCTAAAACTCACTAGCTTCTAGAACTCTCGTCTTCCTAAAACTCACTAGCTTCTAGAACTCTCCTCTTTCTAAATCCCACTAGCTTCTAGAACTCTCGTCTCCTTGGAACGAGCCCAAACAAAACTCATCTCCAATACGGAAAAACGTGCAGTCAAAATAAATAAAGATCCATAGCAACGCACTAGCTAAACGCAAAACACAAATCTTATATCCATTTGGGGGGAAATCAGGTTGAACCTGCTCTTGAAACTAACACAACAAAACAAAACACACATGGAAATGGAGATATCTTTTACCTCACTGATTAGAGGACAACCTGCAGAAGACAGTCAGCTACATTTTGGAGTGATGCATTTAAATGTAGGGGTCACTAAACAAAGGAACGCAAAACGTATTTGTCATAACTCATCGATATCATGTTGAAATCAATTGTGCCGAGAGGAGGGAGATGAGGTTGCACGTCCTGTTAAAACTAACAGCTCAAAAACCACACGGAATCTGGGAATAATGTGTACATCCCTGGTTAGAGGACAATTTGTAGAAAACAGCCAGATACATTTTGATTCAAGTGCGTCACCAACGTGGTAAGTGTAACACAACTCTTTTTTGTTAAATCTCATAAATAGTAACTCTTCCATTTCAGAGCCTGGATTTTCCCCCTGAGGCTAATATCCATATCATGTTGAAATCAATAGAATAGCGGACAAACGTTTAGGTTTCTACATTGTGACCCTATTAAAATATTCCTACTACAATGTTAAAACATTCTACATTGTGACATTATTTCATTGATATCATGAAACAACTCCTTCATGTCTTTTCTGATGTTTGATCAGATAACTTTTATATAAGTATCTCTTCCCACAATGATCACAGCTATAAGATTTCTCTCCTGTGTGTCTTCTCTGGTGTGATACCAGATGGCCAGATCGACCAAAACTCTTCCCACATTGATCACACCTATAAGGTTTCTCTCCTGTGTGTATTCTCTGGTGTAGAGTCAGAGAGCCAGATTGACTAAAACTCTTCCCACATTGATCACAGCTATAAGATTTCTCTCCTGTGTGTATTCTCTGGTGTGATACCAGATGGCCAGATTGACCAAAACACTTCCCACATTGATCACACCTATAAGGTTTCTCTCCTGTGTGTATTCTCTGGTGTAGAGTCAGAGAGCCAGATTGACTAAAACTCTTCCCACATTGATCACAGCTATAAGATTTCTCTCCTGTGTGTGTTCTCTGGTGTGATACCAGATGGCCAGATTGACCAAAACTCTTCCCACATTGATCACAGCTATAAGGTTTCTCTCCTGTGTGGATTCTCTGATGAATTTTAATGCCTGATGGGGAGGTGAATCTCTTCCCACAGTCAGAGCAGCAGTGAGGTTTCTTCCCTGTGGATGTCTGCAGGTGTTTCTTGAGGTGTTCTAATGTGGAGAGGCTCTTCTCTGCCTCTTCAGCATCATGATGTTGTTGAGGCGCCCCAGAGGATCCATGATAGTTAAGTATCTCTCCTGCGTGAACAACAAAGTCAGACAGATGGTTAAAGGCCCACAACAGCGGTAATCCACTGTAAAAGGTGATGCCAACAGTGGAGCCATGATGTTGGACAACAATTGACTTCTGTCATGAATATTAAAATTATTTGATATTTGCCTTAAAATGAGCAAGAATAGTCATATTTTGTCTTGTTTTCACATTAGCAGTAACATAGATGATTGTAGGCTAGAAATACGTTATTCATGTTGTTGAAACTCTAAGCAGTGTGCCAGACGACTTTTGGTCTCCAATATAGTCCCCTTTCTGTGTTTGCTAAAATTGCGGGACGAGGGCAATTTGATTGCAGAAACTCCTCCCTGCTAATGAGGAAACCGATAGTTATGGATGTACTATATCTGCCTGGAGCAAAAATGGTGAGCAAAGATTTTAGTTTTTCACAATGTATTCTGAATGTGAATGGGGGAAATTCAGGGGAGTAACCTCCATTTCCAGGTTGATGATGAGTTCATTTCACACTACTTTGGATTATAATTGTAAGGATATTTGAATGTCCTGTTTAATATAATGTTTGCTAAAGCATTAAGAATTATGTGTAATTATTGAAGAACCGCGTTAATGACAGTATCCATTTGGGTGTTGTCAATAAAGTTAAGATTTTATTGATTTATTTAACCAGGTAGGCTAGTTGAGAACAAGTCCTTTATTTAACAAGTTCTCATTTACAACTGCGACCTGGCCAAGATAAAGCAAAGCAGTGCGACACAAACAACACAGAGTTACAAGTGGGATAAACAAACGTACAGTCAATAACACAACAGAAAAATCTATATACAGTGTGTGCAAATGGATTAACCTGTTGGGGATAGGGGGCAGTATTTGCACGGCCGGATAAAAAACGTACCCGATTTAATCTGGTTACTACTCCTGCCCAGAAACTAAATATGCCTATAATTGTTTGATTTGGATAGAAAACACCCTAAAGTTTCTAAAACTGTTTGAATGGTGTCTGTGAGTATAACAGAACTCATTTGGCAGGCCAAAACCTGAGAAGATTCCAAACAGGAAGCGCTCTCTCTGACCATTTCATGGCCTTCTTGATCATCTCTAACCAAAACAGGGGATCTCTGGCATGACGTGACATTTTCTAACGCTCTCAGAAGGCGCCAGAAAGCTGAATGGTGGCTTTGCAGGCCATTGCTGAAAAACATTAGCGCATTTTGTAAGTGGTCGATCAGAGAACAATGAGACTGGAGGCACGTGCACGAGCCGACACCATGTTTACTTTCTCTCTCTTTGAACGAAAACAACGACTCCCGGTCGGAATATTATCGCTTTTTTTACGAGAAAAATAGCATAAAAATTGATTTTAAACAGCGGTTGACATGCTTCGAAGTACGGTAATGGAATATTTTGATTTTTTTTGTCACGAAACGCGTCGGGCGCGTCACCCTTCTTTACCCATCGGATAGTGTCTTGAACGCACGAACAAAACGCCACTATTTGGATATAACTATGGATTATTTGGAACCAAACCAACATTTGTTATTGAAGTAGAAGTCCTGGGAGTGCATTCTGACGAAGACAGCAAAGGTAATCAAACTTTTCTAATAGTAAATCTGAGTTTGGTGAGTACCAC
This sequence comes from Salmo salar, assembly GCF_965601325.2. Taxonomy (NCBI): domain Eukaryota; kingdom Metazoa; phylum Chordata; class Actinopteri; order Salmoniformes; family Salmonidae; genus Salmo; species Salmo salar. Next base: position 293,453 of record NW_027675365.1, read on the forward strand.
ACTTGGTGGGTGTCAAAATAGCTAGCCTGTGATGGCCGGGCTATCTACTCAGAATATTGCAAAATGTGCTTTCACTGAAAAGCTATTTTAAAATCGGACATAGCGAGTGCATAAAGGAGTTCTGTATCTATAATTCTTAAAATAATTCTTTTTTTGTGAACGTTTATCGTGAGTAATTTAGTAAATTCACCGGAAGTGTTCGGTGGGAATGCTAGTCACATGCTAGTCACTTGCTAATTTAAAAAGCTGGTTTTTGATATAAATATGAACTTGATTGAACAAAACATGCATGTATTGTATAACCTCTCTGGGCTAGGCGGGACGAATTCGTCCCACCTACGTAACAGCCACTTGCAGCCTAGGGCGCGATTTTCAAAACCTTAAAAATCCTATTACTTCAATTTCTCAAACATATGACTATTTTACAGCTATTTAAAGACAAGACTCTCGTTAATCTAACCACACTGTCCGATTTCAAAAAGGCTTTACAACGAAAGCAAAACATTAGATTATGTCAGCAGAGTACCAAGCCAGAAATAATCAGAGACCCATTTTTCAAGCCAGCATCACCAAAACCCAGAAGACAGCTAAATGCAGCACTCACCTTTGATGATCTTCATCAGATGACAACCCTAAGACATTATGTTATACAATACATGCATGTTTTGTTCAATCAAGTTCATATTTATATCAAAAACCAGCTTTTTACATTAGCATGTGACGTTCAGAACTAGCATACCCCCCGCAAACTTCCGGGGAATTCGCTAACATTTTACTAAATTACTCACGATAAACGTTCACAAAAAGCATAACAATTATTTTAAGAATTATAGATACAGACCTCCTCTATGCACTCGATATGTCCGATTTTAAAATAGCTTTTTGGTGAAAGCACATTTTGCAATATTCTAAGTACATAGCCCAGGCATCACGGGCTCGCTATTTAGACACCCGGCAAGTTTAGCACTCACCATAATCATATTTACTATTATAAAAGTTTCATTACCTTTTGTTGTCTTCGTCAGAATGCACACCCAGGACTGCTACTTCAATAACAAATGTTGGTTTGGTCCAAAATAATCCATCGTTATATCCGAATAGCGGCGTTTTGTTCGTGCGTTCCAGACACTATCCGAAATGGTAAAGAAGTGTCGCGCGCATGGCGCAATTCGTGACAATAAAATTCTAAATATTCCATTACCGTACTTCGAAGCATGTCAACCGCTGTTTAAAATCAATTTTTACGCCATTTTTCTCGTAGAAAAGCGATAATATTCCGACAGGGAATCTCCTTTTCGGCAAACAGAGGAAAAAATCACAAAGGCGGGGGCGGTCGGGTCACGCGCATAAGCCCAGAGTCCCTTGATCGGCCACTTGAGAAAGGCGATAATGTGTTTCAGCCTGGGGCTGGAATGACGACATTCTCTTTTTTCCCGGGCTATGAGAGCCTATGGACGACATGGGAAGTGTCACGTTAGAGCAGAGATCCTTAGTAAATGATAGAGATGGCAAAGAAGTTCCAGAAATGGTCAGACAGGCCACTTCCTGTAAAGGAATCTCTCAGGTTTTGACCTGCCATTTGAGTTCTGTTATACTCACAGACACCATTCAAACAGTTTTAGAAAATTTAGGGTGTTTTCTATCCATATGTAATAAGTATATGCATATTCTAGTTACTGAGTAGGAGTGGTAACCAGATTAAATCGGGTATGTTTTTTATCCAGCCGTGTCAATGCTGCCCCCTAGCCCTAACAGGTTTTAAGAAAGGAAAGCACTTTATGTATTTAGTTCTCCCATTTGAAAAAGTTGAACATATTTGGACAAATTCACTTATATTGTATTAAAGTAGTCATAAGTTTAGTATTTAGTCCCATGTTATATGCCTCCAGTGATTACATCAAGCTTGTGATTCTACAAACTTGTTGAATTCATTTGCAGTTTGTTTTGATTGTATTTTGGATTATGTTTTTCCTAATAGAAACAGATTGGTGAATAATGTCCTGTCATTTTGGAGTCACTTTACTTGTATTGTCAGTAAGAATAAGAATGAATCGAGAATGATGATGAATGAGAAAGTTAAAGCGGCACAAGGATCATACCCCCTCTGGTATTGGTAATGGTGAGAGGTTAGCATGTTTTGTTGTAGCCTCTGGTATTGGTAATGGTGAGAGGTTAGCATGTTTTGTTGTAGCCTCTGTTATTGGTAATGGTGAGAGGTTAGCATGTTTTGTTGTAGCCTCTGTTATTGGTAATGGTGAGAGGTTAGCATGTTTTGTTGTATCCTCTGTTATTGGTAATGGTGGGAGGTTAGCATGTTCTGTTGTGGCCTCTGTAACTTTCTCACTCATTCTGATTCATGATTTATTCATGATTGTTCTTAATCATGGCATCATGAGAATTGAATTTTTAATCGTCAATCACATACAGTTGAAGTCGGATGTGTACATACACTTAGGTTGGAGTCATTAAAACGTGTTTTTGAACCTCTCCACAAATTTCTTGTTAACAAACTATATAGTTTTGGCAAGTCGGTTAGGACATCTACTTTGTGCATGACACAAGTAATTTTTGAAACAATTGTTTACAGTCAGATTATTTCACTTATAATTCACTGTATCACAATTCCAGTGGGTCAGAAGTTTACATACACTAAGTTGACTGTGCCTTTAAACAGCTTGGAAAATTCCAGAAAATCATGTTATGGCTTTAGAAGCATCTGGTAGGCTAATTGACATCATTTGGATGTATTTCAAGGACTACCTTCAAACTCAGTGCCTCTTTGCTTGACATCATGGGAAAATGAAAAGAAATCAGCCAAGATCTCAGAAAAAAAATTGTAGACCTCGACAAGTATGGTTCATCCTTGGGAACAATTTCCAAACGCCTGAAGGTAACACGTTCATCTGTTCAAACAATAGTACGCAAGTCTAAACACCATGGGACCACACAGCCGCCATTCCGCTCAGGAAGGAGACGCGTTCTGTCTCCTAGAGATTAACTTACTTTGGTGCAAATCAATCCCAGAACAACAGCAAAGGACCTTGTGAAGATGTTGGAGGAAACAGGTACAAAAGTATCTATATCCACAGTAAAATGAGTCCTATATCGACATAATCTGAAAGGTTGCTCAGCAAGGAAGAAGCCACTGCTCCCAAACCACCATAAAAAAAGCCAGACTACGGTTTGCAACTGCACATGGGGACAAAGATCGTACTTTTTGGAGAAATGTCCTCTGGTCAGATGAAACAATACAAGAACTGTTTGGCCATAATGAACATCGTTATGTTTGGAGGAAAAAGGGGGAGGCTTGCAAGCCAAAGAACACCATCCCAACCGTGAAGCCCGGGGGTGGCAGCATCATGTTGTGGGGGTGTTTTGCTGCAGGAGGGACTGGTGCACTTCACAAAATAGATGGCATCATGAGGGCGGAAAATTACGTGGATATATTGAAGCAACATCTCAAGACATCAGTCAGGAAGTTAAAGCTTGGTCACAAATGGGTCTTCCAAATGGAAAATGACCCCAAGCATACTTCCAAATTTGTGGCAAAATGGATTAAGGACAACAAAGTCAAGGTATTGGAGTGGCCATCACAAAACCTTGACCTCAATCCTATAGAAAATTTGTGGGCAGAACTGAAAAAGCGTGTGCGAGCAAGAGGCCTACAAACCTGACTCAGTTACACCAGCTCTTTCAGGAGGAATGGGCCAAAATTCACCCAACTTATTGTGGGAAGCTTGTAGAAGGCTACCCGAAACGTTTAACCCAAGTTAAACCATTTAAAGGCAATGCTACCAAATACTAATTGAGTGTATGTAAACTTCTGACCCACTGGGAATGTGATGAAAGAAATAAAACCTGAAATAAATCATTCTCTCTACTATTATTCTGACATTTCACATTCTTAAAATAAAGTGGTGATCCTAACTGACCTAAGACAGGGGACTTTTACTAGGATTAAATGTCAGGAATTGTAAAAATGGAGTTTAAATGTATTTGGCTAAGGTGTATGTAAACTTCTGACTTCAACTGTATGTATTAAAATACCCTCAAATAAAAGGTGACATTATATACTGTCACCTCATATGAAACATTTGATGTGAAATCCAAAATGTTGGAGTTTAGAGCCACATTTAAAATGTTATCTTCACTGTCAAAATAGATATGTGTGGACTGTATACTCAATACAATCTAAATCTGATACCTCACTGTCTGTCTTCTGACTGATACTGCTTTTAAACTGGTCTGGTCAGTCTACTCAAATATTTGTATTATACATGTTTCTATCTGCAGGCAAAACTTTGATAATTTGTCATTTTTAATGATGATACATTCATTTACGAATAGATATGAAAGGTTTCAGGACACTGATATCTGAATATGTTGAAAAATGATACTGCCACTATTTTCACCACCAAAGCATAGCAGTGTGATTTTAATATGATTTGACTCTTTGCAGGCTGTCAGGCTGTGGAGTCACAGAGGAAGGCTGTGATTCTCTGGTCTCAGCTCTGAGGTCAAACCCCTCACACCTGAGAGAGCTGGACCTGAGTAACAATGACCTGAAGGATTCAGGCGTGAAGCTGGTCTCTGCTGGACTGGGGAATCCCCACTGTAAACTGGAGACTCTGAGGTCAGTATTCCTGTAGTTGGTCAACAAGTGATAACTGTTCACCAGATCCACATGTGTTTACCAGACAAACAAAGTCCACACCATATGTGTTTGGACAGTGAAGCTTACAGTTTTAAATGTGGTGCTATGCTCCAGCATATTGGATTTGAGATATAATGTTTCATATTAGGTGACAGTACAGAATGTCACCTTTTATTTGAGGGTATTTTCATACATAGCTGTGTTACTGTTAAGAAAGGAAAGCACTTTATGTATTTAGTTCTCCCATTTGAAAAAGTTGGACATATTCGGACAAATTCACTTATATTGTATTAAAGTAGCCATAAGTTTAGTATTTAGTCCCATATTCCATGCCTGCAGTGATTACATCAAGCTTGTGATTCTACTAACTTGTTGAATTCATTTTTCAGTTTGTTTTGGTTGTGTTTTGGATGATGTTTTTCCTAATAGAAACTGAATGGTGAATAATGTCCTGTCATTTTGGAGTCACTTCACTTGTATTGTCAGTAAGAATAGAAGATGTTTCTGAACACTTCTACATTCATGTGGATGCTACCATGATTATGAATAATCATGAATGAATAATGATGATGAATGAGAAATTTACAGAGGCACAAAGATCAGACCCCCTCTGTTATTGGTGTTATTCTGTATACTTCTGGCCCTTCTTTGGACACTGTGTTAACTAACCTCCAGACGAGCTTCAATGCCATACAACTCTCCTTCCGTGGCCTCCAACTGCTCTTAAATACAAGTAAAACTATATGCATGCTCTTCAACCTATTGCTGCCTGCACCTGCCCGCCTGTCCAGCATCACTACTCTGGACGGTTCTGACTTAGAATATGTGGACAACTACAAATACCTGGGTGTCTGGTTAGACTGTAAACTCTCCTTCCAGACTCACTATAAGCATCTCCAATCCAAAGTTAAATCTAGAATTGGCTTCCTATTTCGCAACATAGCATCCTTCACTCATGCTGCCAAACATACCCTCGTAAAACTGACCATCCTACCGATCCTCGACTTCGGCGATGTCATTTACAAAATAGCCTCCAATACCCTACTCAATAAATTGGATGCAGTCTATCACAGTGCAATCCGTTTTGTCACCAAAGCCCCATATACAGTGGGGGAAAAAAGCATTTGATCCCCTGCTGATTTTGTACGTTTGCCCACTGACAAAGAAAGGATCAGTCTATAATTTTAATGGTTTACTTGAACAGTGAGAGACAGAATAACAACAAAAACATCCAGAAAAACTCATGTCAGAAATGTTATACATTGATTTGCATTTTAATGAGGGAAATAAGTATTTGACCCCCTCTCAATCAGAAAGATTTCTGGCTCCCAGGTGTCTTTTATACAGGTAACGAGCTGAGATTAGGAGCACACTCTTAAAGGGAGTGCTCCTAACCGCAACTTGTTACTTGTAAAAAAGACACCTGTCCACAGAAGCAATCAATCAATCAGATTCCAAACTCTCCACAATGGCCAAGACCAAAGAGCTCTCCAAGGATGTCAGGGACAAGATTGTAGACCTACACAAGGCTGGAATGGGCTACACGACCATCGCCAAGCAGCTTGGTGAGAAGGTGACAACATTTGGTGCGATTATTCGCAAATGGAAGAAACCCAAAAGAACTGTCAATATCCCTCGGCCTGGGGCTCCATGCAAGATCTCACCTGGTGGAGTTGCAATGATCATGAGAACGGTGAGGAATCAGCCCAGAACTACACGGGAGGATCTTGTCAATGATCTCAAGGCAGCTGGGACCATAGTCACCAAGAAAACAATTGGTAACACACTACGCCGTGAAGGACTGAAATCCTGCAGCGCCCGCAAGGTCCCCCTGCTCAAGAATACATATACATGCCCGTCTGAAGTTTGCCAATGAACATCTGAATGACTCAGAGGACAACTGGTGAAAGTGTTGTGGTCAGATGAGACCAAAATGGAGCTCTTTGACATCAACTCAACTCGCCGTGTTTGGAGGAGGAGGAATGCTGCCTATGACCCCAAGAACACCATCTCCACCGTCAAACATGGAGGTGGAAACATTATGCTAAGGGGGTGTTTTTCTGCTAAGGGGACAGGACAACTTCACTGCATCAAAGGGACGATGGACGGGGCCATGTACCATCAAATCTTGGGTAAGAACCTCCTTCCCTCAGCCAGGGCATTGAAAATGGGTCGTGGATGGATATTCCAGCATGACAATGACCCAAAACACACGGCCAAGGCAACAAAGGACTGGCTCAAGAAGAAGCACATTAAGGTCCTGGAGTGGCCGAGCCAGTCTCCAGACCTTAATCCCATAGAAAATCTGTGGAGGGAGCTGAAGGTTCGAGTTGCCAAACCTCAGCCTCGAAACCTTAATGACTTGGAGAAGATCTGCAAAGAGGAGTGGGACAAAATCCCTCCTGAGATGTGTGCAAACCTGGTGGCCAACTACAAGAAACGTCTGACCTCTGATTGCCAACAAGGGTTTTGCCACCAAGTACGAAGTCATGTTTTGCAGAGGGGTCAAATACTTATTTCCCTCATTAAAATGCAAATAATTGTATAACATTTTTAACATGCGTTTTTCTTGATTTTTTTGCTGTTATTCTGTCTCTCACTGTTCAAATAAACCTACCATTAAAATTATAGACTGATTATTTCTTTGTCAGTGGGCAAACGTACAAAATCAGCAGGGGATCAAATACTTTCCCCCACTGTACTACCCACCACTGCGACCTGTACGGTCTCGTTGTCTGGCCCTCGCTTCATACTCGTCGCTAAACCCACTGGCTCCAGGTCATCTACAAGACCCTGCTAGGTAAAGTCCCCCCTTATCTCAGCTCGCTGGTCACCATAGCAGCACCCACTTGTAGCACGCGCTCCAGCAGGTATATCTCTCTGGTCACTCCCAAAGCCAATTCCTCCTTCGGCCGCCTCTTCTTCCAGTTCTCTGCTGCCAATGACTGGAACGAACTACAAAAATCTCTAAAACTGGAAACACTTATCTCCCTCACTAGCTTTAAGCACCAGCTGTCAGAGCAGCTCACAGATTACTGCACCTGTACATAGCCCATCTATAATTTAGCCCAACTACCTCTTCCCCTACTGTATTTATTTATTTAGCTCCTTTGCTCCCCATTATTTCTACTTTGCACTTTCTTCCACTGCATATCTACCATTCCAGTGTTTTACTTGCTATATTGTATTTACTTTACCACTATGGACTTTTTTTGCCTTTACCTCCCTTATTTCACTTCATTTGCTCACCTTGTATATAGACTTATTTTTCTACTGTATTATTGACTGTATGTTTGTGTAATACCCTTGTTTGAACCAAGTATTGAGTTTATTTGTTATAATGAATTGGTATTATATTTAAAAGATGATTGAATTGCTCCTAAACTGTAATGTTGTTAATGCATTATGCTTTTTGAAGAAATATTTATTTAATGTATAAGTGAATAGTTTGTTTTACTTTGAAGTTTACGTTTTGACCAATAAGGTCGCTTGTTAAGTTGTGGCCAATGGGAGTTGACCTGGTTAACGGGAGGGAAAAAGACGTTGATGAAAGGATGGACGTTTTACCTCAGGACGGTTGGTGAAGAAAAATTATAAAAGAAGACGACAGAACTACAACAAAACCCATAGCTACTAAGACATGAAGGGAAATACATGTTTTATTTAATAAAAGAGTTGTTATAATTTAGTTAAAACTTAGTAACGACTGAAGCTACCGTCTCGTTGTGGAGGTATTAGCCAGCTAGAGGTTAGCCTAGCATCGTGTGACACCGGGAGAGAATTGCTTGGGAAGCTTAACGAGTTCGTGTTGCCATGGGGATATCGGTTACTAAGGAGTACTGTCTGCATGGGTAGCTGTGCTGCCTTGGACTTGGTGAGGAAACCTGCATGGAACTGCCATACTTCGCGGAGGGAATATCTATCAAGTCGTGAGTAAGCACAATGTGAGGTGCTTATAAATAAATACATTGGTAATGGTGAGTTTAGCATGTTTTGTTGTAGCCTCTGTTTTTGGTAATGGTGAGAGGTTAGCATATTTTGTTGTAGCCTCTGTTATTGGTAATGGTGAGAGGTTAGCATGTTTTGTTGTATCCACTGTTATTGGTAATGGTGAAAGGTTAGCATGTTTTGTTGTAGCCTCTGTTATTGGTAATGCTGAGAGGTTAGCATGTTTTGTTGTAGCCTCTGTTATTGGTAATGGTGAGAGGTTAGCATGTTTTGTTGTAGCCTCTGTTATTGGTAATGCTGAGAGGTTAGCATGTTTTGTTGTAGCCTCTGTTATTGGTAATGGTGAGAGGTTAGCATGTTTTGTTGTAGCCTCTGTTATTGGTAATGGTGAGAGGTTAGCTGTTTAGTTGTAGTCTCTGTTATTGGTAATGGTGAGAGGTTAGCATGTTTTGTTGTAGCCTCTGTTATTGGTAATGGTGAGAGGTTAGCATGTTTTGTTGTAGCCTCTGTAAGTCTCTCACTCATTATTATTCATGATCTTTCTCAATCATGGCAGTCACAGGCTTGATGTAGTCATTGCAGTCAAAGAATATGGGACCAAATACTAAACTTTTGACTAATTTAATACACTTTAAGTGAATTGGTCAGAAAACATATGAAAACATATGACTTCTTTAAATAGGGGGATTAGATACATAAACTGCTTTCATTTTTCTAAACGGTGAAACAGATATGTATGAAAATATCCTCAAATAAAAGGTGACATTATATACTGTCACCTCATATGAAACATTTGATCTGAAATCCAAAATGTTGGAGTTTAGAGCCACATTTAAAATGTTATCTTCACTGTCAAAATAGATATGGTGTGGACTGTATACTCAATACAATCTAAATCTGATACCTCACTGTCTGTCTTTTGACTGATACTGCTTTTAAACTGGTCTGGTCAGTCTACTCAAATATTTGTATTATACATGTTTCTATCTGCAGGCAAAACTTTGATAATTTGTAATTTATAATATGATACTTTAATTTATGAGTAGATATGGCAGGTTTCAGGACACTGATGTATCTGAATATGTTGAAGAAATATACTGCCACTATTTTCACCACCAAAGAATAGCAGTGTGATTTTAATATGATTTGACTCTTTGCAGGCTGTCAGGCTGTCTAGTCACAGAGGAAGGCTGTGCTCCTCTGGTCTCAGCTCTGTGGTCAAACCCAACACATTATTTGTAAACGGGTAACAGCGTAAACAGGGAAAGCTAAGCGTATAATTTTAATACAACCTGTCTGTCATTGTATTTCTTCTGTGTTGGCAGACTCACTGGCTGTAAACTCACAGACACATCCTGTAAAGTGTTGGCCTCAGTTCTCAGTTCAAATCCCTCACACCTGAGAGAGCTGGACCTGAGTAACAATGACCTGAAGGATTCAGGAGTGGAGCTGCTCTCTGCTGGACTGGAGGATCCACACTGCAGACTGGAGACTCTGAGGTCAGTATTCCTGTAGTTGGTCAACAAGTGATAACTGTTCACCAGATCCACATGTGTTTACCAGGCACACATAGTCCACACCATATGTGTTTGGACAGTGAAGCTTACAGTTTTAAATGTGGTGCTATGCTCCAGCATTTTGGATTTGAGATCGAATGTTTCATATCAGGCGACAGTACAGAATGTCACCTTTAATTTGGGGATAAAAGTGAGAGGTTAGCATGTTTTGTTGTAGCCTCTGTTATTGGTAATGCTGAGAGGTTAGCATGTTTTGTTGTAGCCTCTGTTATTGGTAATGGTGAGAGGTTAGCATGTTTTGTTGTAGCCTCTGTTATTGGTAATGGTGAGAGGTTAGCATGTTTTGTTGTAGTCTCTGTTATTGTTAATGGTGAGAGGTTAGCATGTTTTGTTGTAGCCTCTGTTATTGGTAATGGTGAGAGGTTAGCATGTTTTGTTGTAGTCTCTGTTATTGGTAATGGTGAGAGGTTAGCATGTTTTGTTGTAGCCTCTGTTATTGGTAATGGTGAGAGGTTAGCATGTTTTGTTGCAGCCTCTGTAACTCTCTCACTCATTATTATTCATGATCTTTCTCAATCATGGCAGTCACAGGCTTGATGTAGTCATTGCAGTCAAAGAATATGGGACCAAATACTAAACTTTTGACTAATTTAACACACTTTAACCTCTATGGGCTAGGTGGGACGCTTGCGTCCCACCTACTCAACAGCCAGTTGAATCCTGTGGCGCGTTATTCAAATCCTTAGATATGATATTACTTCAATTTTTCAAAAATATGACTATTTTACAGCTATTTAAAGATAAGACTCTCGTTAATCTAACCACACTGTCCGATTTCAAAAAGGTTTTACAACGAAAGCAAAACATTAGATTATGTCAGCAGAGTACCCAGCCAGAAATAATCAGACACCCATTTTTCAAGCTAGCATATAATGTCACATAAACCCAAACCACAGGTAAATGTAGCACTAACCTTTGATGATCTTCATCAGATGACAACCCTAGGACATTATGTTATACAATACATGCATGTTTTGTTCAATCAAGTTCATATTTATATCAAAAACCAGCTTTTTACATTAGCAAGTGACTAGCATGTGACTAGCATTCCCACCGAACACTGCCGGTGAATTTACTAAATTACTCACGATAAACGTTCACAAAAAGCATAACAATTATTTTAAGAATTATAGATACAGAACTCCTCTATGCACTCGATATGTCCGATTTTAAAATAGCTTTTCGTTGAAAGCACATTTTACAATATTCTCAGTAGATAGCCCGGCATCACAGGGCTAGCTATTTAGACACCCAGCAAGTTTAGCACTCATCAAAGTCAGATTTACTATAAGAAAAATGTTATTACCTTTGTTGTCTTCGTCAGAATGCACTCCCAGGACTTCTACTTCAATACCAAATGTTGGTTTGGTCCAAAATAATCCATCGTTATATCCAAACAGCGGCGTTTTGTTTGTGCGTTCTAGACACTATCCTAAAGGGTAAATAAGGGTAGCGAGCATGGTGCAATTCGTGACAAAAAAAATCTAAATATTCCATTACCGTACTTCGAAGCATGTCAACCGCTGTTTAAAATCAATTTTTATGCCATTTTTCTCATAAAAAAGCGATAATATTCCGACCGGGAATCTGCTTTTAGCTAAACAGACAAAGGAAAAGAAATCATTCGGTCGAAGCGGGCACGCGCCTAAGCCCATAGTACTCTGAGTGGCCACTTGCCAAAAGCGATAAAGTGTTTCAGCCAGAGCCTGCCTCGATATCGTTCAACTTTTTCCCGGGCTCTGAGACCCTATGGAAGCCGTAGGAAGTGTCACGTTATTGCACAGATCCTGAGTCTTCAATAAAAAGAGCCAAGATGAAACACTACTTCTCAGACAGGCCACTTCCTGCTTGAAATCTTCTCAGGTTTTGGCCTGCCATAGGAGTTCTGTTATACTCACAGACACCATTCAAACAGTTTTAGAAACTTTAGGGTGTTTTCTATCCAAAGCCAATAATTATATGCATATTCTAGTTACTGGGCAGGAGTAGTAACCAGATTAAATCGGGTACGTTTTTTATCCAGCCGTGTCAATACTGCCCCCTAGCCCTAACAGGTTTAAGTGAATTGGTCAGAAAACATATGACTTCTTTAAATAGGGGACTAGATGCATAAAGTGCTTTCATTTTTCTAAATGGTGAAACAGATATGTATTAAAATACCCTCAAATAAAAGGTGACATTATATACTGTCACCTCATATGAAACATTTGATCTGAAATCCAAAATGTTGGAGTTTAGAGCCACATTTAAAATGTTATCTTCACTGTCAAAATAGATATGGTGTGGACTGTATACTCAATACAATCTAAATCTGATACCTCACTGTCTGTCTTTTGACTGATACTGCTTTTAAACTGGTCTGGTCAGTCTACTCAAATATTTGTATTATACATGTTTCTATCTGCAGGCAAAACGTTGATAATTTATAATATGATACATTAATTTCTAAATAGATATTGCAGGTTTCATGACTGATATATCTGAATATGTTGAAGAAATATACTGCCACTATTTTCACCACCAAAGAATAGCAGTGTGATTTTAATATGATTTGACTCTTTGCAGGCTGTCAGGCTGTGGAGTCACAGAGGAAGGCTGTGCTTCTCTGGTCTCAGATCTGTGGTCAAACCCAACACATTATTTGTAAATGGGTAACAGCGTAAACAGAGAAAGCTAAGCGTATCATTTTAATACAACCTGTCTGTCATTGTATTTCTTCTGTGTTGGCAGACTCACTGGCTGTAAACTCAGAAACACATCCTGTAAAGTGTTGGCCTCAGTTCTCAGTTCAAACCCCTCACACCTGAGAGAGCTGGATCTGAGTAACAATGACCTGAACGATTCAGGAGTGGAGCTGCTCTCTGCTGGACTGGAGGATCCACACTGCAGACTGGAGACTCTGAGGTCAGTATTCCTGTAGTTGGTCAACAAGTATTTTGTTGTAGCCTCTGTTATTGGTAATGGTGAGAGGTTAGCATGTTTTGTTGTAGCCTCTGTTATTGGTAATGGTGAGAGGTTAGCATGTTTTGTTGTAGCCTCTGTTATTGGTAATGGTGAGAGGTTAGCATGTTTTGTTCTATCCTCTGTTATTGGTGATGGTGAGAGGTTAGCATGTTTTGTTGTGGCCTCTGTAACTCTCACTCATTATTATTCATGATCTTTCTCAATCATGGCAGTCACAGGGTTGATGTAGTCATTGCAGTCAAAGAATATGGGACCAAAAACTAAACTTTTGACTAATTTAATAGACTATGAGTGAATTGGTCAGAAAACATATGACTTTTTTAAATAGGGGGACTAGATACATGAAGCGCTTTCATTTTTCTAAATGGTGAAACAGATATGTATGAAATTATCCTCAAATAAAAGGTGACATTATATACTGTCACCTCATATGTAACATTTGATCTGAAATCCAAAATGTTGGAGTATAGAGCCACATTTAAAATGTTAACTTCACTGTCAAAATAGACATGGTGTGGACTGTATACTCAATACAATCTAAATCTGATACCTCAGTTTGTCTTTTGACTGATACTGCTTTTAAACTGGTCTGGTCAGTCTACTCAAATATTTGTACTATACATGTTTCTATCTGCAGGCAAAACTTTGATAATTTGTCATTTATAATATGATACATTCATTTCTGAATAGATATGAAAGGTTTCAGGACACTGATATATCTGAATATGTTGAAGAAATATACTGCCACTATTTTCACCACCAAAGAATAGCAGTGTGATTTTAATATGATTTGACTCTTTGCAGGCTGTCAGGCTGTCTAGTCACAGAGGAAGGCTGTGCTTCTCTGGTCTCAGCTCTGAGGTCAAACCCCTCACACCTGAGAGAGCTGGACCTGAGCTACAATCACCCAGGAGACTCAGGAGTCAGACTGCTCTCTGCTGGACTGGAGGATCCACACTGCAGACTGGAGAAACTCAAGTATGTAGAGGGTTTATGTCAATGTTCATATCAGACATGTTTGACTTTTCAGGCTAGTTAAGACAAACATTCTTACCACCACTTGGACAAAGTTGTGTGTGTGTGTGTGTGTGTGTGTGTGTGTGTGCGCGTGCGTGTGTGTGAGTGAGTTCAGGTGTATCCCTCAATGACTGTCTGTTCTTCTGCTTACCGCTACAGTGTGGAACATGGTGGAGAGTTCAGAATGAAACCTGGGATTAGAAAATGTGAGTGTTGACTGCTGTGAAGAATATGACTAAGAATAAGTCTTAATTCAAGTTAAGTCAAAGTCAAAGACCACCATCATTACTGACTTGGTCATATTAAATATCAGCTGTAGTTCTACAGAAGCAGAAATCAGGGACACCAAAGTTTACAAAGAGTTGACGTGTGTGTGTGTGTAATTAATGTGAATAAGTGTGTTTTATATTACCATACAGTATAACATATGATCATTCAACAAGTCTCAAGTTACCTTAACTTCTCCTTTTGATACCTAGAAACATCTACATTAAATGAATTAGTGAAAAGTGAGTTAACATTCTAATGTGAATGATGATGATTTCTAATATTGTGTCTGGTTTCATCCATCAGATGTCTGTGATCTCACACTGGACCTAAACACAGTAAACAGACTCCTCTCTCTGTCTGAGGAGAACAGAAAGGTGACATGTAGGAGAGAGAAGCAGCCGTATCCTGATCACCCAGAGAGATTTGAGGACTGGGGACAGGTGCTGTGTAGAGAGGGTCTGACTGGGCGCTGTTACTGGGAGGTAGAGTGGAGTGGGAGAAGGGCTGGTATAGGAGTGACATATAAAGGAATCAACAGGAGAGGAGGGGTTGATGACTGTTGTCTTGGATGGAATGACAAGTCCTGGAGTCTGATCTGCGATGACAACAGTTACAGAGCCAGGCACAATAATAATCCCACTACCATAGACGTCCCCTCCTCCAGCTGGTATAATAATAACTCCACTACCATAGACGTCCCCTCCTCCAGCCCCCACAGAGTAGGAGTGTATCTGGACTGGCCAGCCGGCACTCTGTCCTTCTATAGAGCCTCCTCTGACACACTGACCCACCTGATCACATTCACCTCCACATTCACTGAGCCCCTCTATCCAGGGTTTAGGGTTGATTCTGTTGGCGACTCAGTGTCCCTGAAATAATAACTGCACACACACACACACACACTGGACACACACACACACACTGGACACACACACATACACACACACACACACAGGACACAGACACACACTGGACACACACACACACACACACTGGACACACACACACTCAACACACACACTGGACACATACACACTCACACACACACACTCACACACACACACACACTGGACACACAAACACATTCTGAACACACACACACACATAAACACACACACACACACTGAACACACACACACTCACACACACACAGGACACACACACACAGGACACACACACCCATACTGGATATACACACTCAACACACACACTGGACACACACTGGACACATACACACACTGGACACACACACACACACACACACTGGACACACACACTGGATATACACACACTCAACACACACACTAGACACACACACTAGACACACACACTGGACACACACAAACACATTCTGGACACACACACACACTGAACACACACACACACACACACACTGGACACACACACACACTGGACACAAACTGGACACACACACACACTGAACACACACACACACACACTGGACACAATCTGGACACACACACACTCAACACACACACACACTCAACACAGACACACAGTGGACACACACACACGAACCCACACACACACACACACACACACACACACACACTGGGCACATACTCACACACTGAAACATACACACACTGGACACACACACACACACACACACACACACACTGAACACACACACACACACACACACACACACACGCACACTGAAACACACACACACACTGAAACACACACACACACACACACACACTGGACACAGACACACACACACACACACGCTTGACACACACATGCTTGACAAACACACTGGATACACACACATTGGACACACACACTCACTGGACACACACACACACACACTGGACACACACACACTGGACACACACTCACTGGACACACACACACACACACACACACACACACACACACACACACACACACACACACTGGACACACACATGCTTGACAAACACACTGGATACACACACATTGGACACACACACTCACTGGACACACACACACTCTGGACACACACACTGACACACATAAACACTGACACACACACACTGACACACACACACTTACACACACACACACTCACTGGACACACACACACACTCACTGGACACACACACACACTCACTGGACACACACACACTGAACACACACACACTGAACACACACACACTGAACACACACAATGGACAAACACACACTGAACACTCACACATGACAGGCTTGTAATATTTTCTGATCTTTTACCACTTTGCATTTTTTTATGATATATTTCACTGTTTGTGTTTGTACCACAGGAGGTTGGTGGGACCTTATTTAGGGAGGACAGGCTTGTAATGGCTGGAGTGGAATAAGAGGAATGGTATCAAACACGTTTCCATGTGTTCCATTTCATTCACTCTGTTCCAGACATTATTATGAGCCGTCCTCCCCTCAGCAGCCTCCTCTGGTATGTACTGTCCTGTATGTGAGAGAGCTCCAACAAGGAATTACAAAGTATGTATTACTTTTAATACCTGCAAATGACAAATAAACTACTGGAACTCCTTATGAATGTCTGCAGCCGACAAGAGGTGAAAATATTACCGGAATATTCTGCAAAGTGTTGATGAAGACGTCACTCAATCCACCCAAAACAACATGCAGTCTTTCCACAAGACTCCCATGAAGTTATAGTGTGACGTTATGAGTCGACGTTAAAGTAACATTCTCACAACATACTGCACTTGTTTTATCCTGTTTTAGATGTATCCTCTGTTTAAACATTTAAACTCTTACAATAACACTGTTAAAATACCAATGTGATCATTTCTTGTCTTTTATGTTGGAAAAACAAATTGTACAATTATATGTGGACATACGCTCCATAGTTGTACAAGTATACATGGTTATATTGTACTTTTCATAATAAAACATACTTGAAACAAGAAAAAGCATGTTAATTGTGAAAACAATTTTGTTATTGATTTTTACATTGCTTCTCCCTGTCTCATGTTGACGTTTGTCATGAATCTTGACCTGGAGGCAGAACTGTGCGATTTCCTCTAGATATGTCAGCTGCAAAGTCAGAATTGGCTGTGGAAAATAATGTTGTTTTATGGTCTTAATTTAAGGGAAGGATTAGCAGTGTGGTTAGGGTTGAGGTTAGGATTTAAATCGGATTGTATTACTTTGTGCCTGTGCCAGCTAGGGAATACTTTGCTGAACTGCCTCCATGGCAAGATTCATGACAATAAATGCCAACCTGCCTCCCAGTCGTCCCCTCCTTATCTTTACAAGGCTGCAGAACATGCAAGCTAGTGATGTGGGGGTTCTCTCATAACCCTCAGTCCCCAGGTGGGTAGATGGCAGGTTGAATAAAGAGAAGCTAGTGATGTGGGGGTTCTCTCATAACCCTCAGTCCCCAGGTGGGTAGATGGCAGGTTGAATAAAGAGAAGCTAGTGATGTGGGGGTTCTCTCATAACCTTCAATCATAAATGTATAATTATTATGTAATTAACACAAAACATTAAGGACACCTTTCTTTCCATGACAAACTGACCAGGCGTAACTCAATATTAGGAAGGTATCCTTAATATTTTGTCCACTCAGTGGCTCTGACCCTTTACGTAACAGTCAATCCTCTTTTCCAGGAAACCTTCCTTAAATTTCCCCAAATACTTCCACACTGCTGCTCTCTCACTGCTGCTCCAGGGCCTCTTGGGTTGAGGAGTCATTCTCTTCTAACCTGATCACAGCTGCTCCAGGGCCTCTTGGGTTGAGGAGTCATTCTCTTCTAACCTGATCACAGCTGCTCCAGGACCTCTTGGGTTGAGGAGTCATTCTCTTCTAACCTGATCACAGCTGCTCCAGGGCCTCTTGGGTTGAGGAGTCATTCTCTTCTAACCTGATCACAGCTGCTCCAGGGCCTCTTGGGTTGAGGAGTCATTCTCTTCTAACCTGATCACAGCTGCTCCAGGGCCTCTTGGGTTGAGGAGTCATTCTCTTCTAACCTGATCACAGCTGCTCCAGGGCCTCTTGGGTTGAGGAGTCATTCTCTTCTAACCTGATCACATCTGCTCCAGGGCCTCTTGGGTTGAGGAGTCATTCTCTTCTAACCTGATCACAAACAAAGACAAGATTCAAACAAATAAACATGATGGTCCAACATAATAGGGGGGGGTATAGGGAAGGTAGGGGAGAGGACGGGGGTATAGGGAAGGTAGGGGAGAGGAGGGGGTATAGGGAAGGTAGGGGAGAGGAGGGGGGACTTCCTCCATGTCAGGTAAGCAGCCTCCAAGTCTACCCTCACCAACTGACCAGACTGAGGGAGTTCTGAACATCCCTCTCTGTCCTCTGATGCTGCGTCCAAGTCTTCTTGGGTCTTTCTGGTGTCTCTGTCTTGACTCTTTAGTGAGTTTTTTCAGTTCTTTCCCAGGCTGCCTGAAAAACACAAAAAGATGGCACATACATAAGAGTTATAAACTATCAAAATAAAGAGAATCCCACACTCCATATATAAACTCCCAGTCATTTATTGGGTATTTACCAACGTTTCAGCATCACTGTGCCTTCTTCAGGGTGATGTCATCAATACTTGAACCAGGTTATGTAGACAAACAGTGCAATTAGTGCAACCAATGACAATAGAGAGGGGTGTGTCATAATGATAAAGTTAATACAATGAATTAATGAAACTGTTAAAAAAAACAATAGTTTATGGAATATTAAATATACTAGGCTATGTTATATATATCCCCCTCTCCATGTAATCTGATTCATTATGATCTAGGATCAGGTCCCCCCTCTCCATGTAATCTGATTCATTATAATCTAGGATCAGGTCCCCCCCTCTCCATGTAATCTGATTCATTATGATCTAGGATCAGGTCCCCCTCTCCATGTAATCTGATTCATTATGATATAGGATCTTTTTATTTTTGTTATTTCACCTTTATTTAACCAGGTAGGCCAGTTGAGAACAAGTTCTCATTTACAACTGCGACCTGGCCAAGATAAAGCAAAGCAGTGCGACAGAAACAACACCACAGAGTTACATGGAATAAACAAGCGTACAGTCAACACAAAAGAAAAAAGAAAGTCTATATACAGTGTGTGCAAATGGCGTGAGGAGGTATGGCAATAAATAGGCAGTAGTAGCAAAGTAATCACAATTTAGCAGATTAACACTGGAGTGATAGATGAGCAGATGATGATGTGTAAGTAGTGATACTGGTGTGCAGAAGAGCAAAAATATAAATTAAAACAATATGGGGATAAGGTAGGTAGATTGGGTGGGCTATTTACAGATGGGCTGTGTACAACTGCAGCGATCGGTTAGCTGCTCAGATAGCTGATGTTTTAAGTTAGTGAGGGAGCAATAAGTCTCCGGCTTTAGCGATTTTTGCAATTCGTTCCAGTCATTGGCAGCAGAGAACTGGAAGGAAAGGCGGCCAAAGGAGGTGTTGGCTTTGGGGATGACCAGTGAGATGTACCTGCTGGAGCGCGTGCTACGGGTGGGTGTTGTTATGGTGACCATTGAGCTGAGATAAGGCTGAGCTTTACCTAGCATAGACTTGTAGATGACCTGGAGGATGGGAGACCCACAGTATAGGTGCGTAACGCACAGAGACGTCAAAAATGTGTTTCAAAAATCGTCAAAGAGTAATTATTTTAACCTCTATGGGCTAGGTGGGACACTTACTCAACAGCCAGTGTAATCCCGTGGCGCGTTATTCAAATTCCTCAAAAATGCAAAAACTTCAATTTTTTAAACATATGACTATTTTACACCATTTTAAAGATAAGACTCTCGTTAATCTAACCACACTGTCCGATTTCAAAAAGGCTTTACAATGAAAGCAAAACATTAGATTATGTCAGCAGAGTACCCAGCCAGAAATAATCAGACACCCATTTTTCAAGCTAGCATATAATGTCACATCAACCCAAACCACAGCTAAATGCAGCACTAACCTTTGATGATCTTCATCAGAAGACAACCCTAGGACATTATGTTATACAATACATGCATGTTTTGTTCAATCAAGTTCATATTTATATCAAAAACCAGCTTTTTACATTAGCATGTGACTAGCATGTGACTAGCATTCCCACCGAACACTGCCGGTGAATTTACTAAATTACTCACGATAAACGTTCACAAAAAGCATAACAATTATTTCAAGAATTATAGATACAGAACTCCTCTATGCACTCGATATGTCCGATTTTAAAATAGCTTTTCGGTGAAAGCACATTTTGCAATATTCTCAGTAGATAGCCCGGCATCACAGGGCTAGCTATTTAGACACCCAGCAAGTTTAGCACTCATCAAAGTCAGATTTACTATAAGAAAAATGTTATTACCTTTGCTGTCTTCGTCAGAATGCACTCCCAGGACTTCTACTTCAATAACAAATGTTGGTTTGGTTCAAAATAATCCATAGTTATATCCAAACAGCGGCGTTTTGTTCGTGCGTTCAAGACACTATCCGAAAGGGTAAATAAGGGTGACGAGCATGGCGCAATTCGTGACAAAAAAATTCTAAATATTCCATTACCGTACTTCGAAGCATGTCAACCGCTGTTTAAAATCAATTTTTATGCCATTTTTCTCAGAAAAAAGCGATAATATTCCGACCGGGAATCTGCGTTTAGGTAAACAGACGAAAGAAAATAAAGCATTCGGTCGACTCGGGCACGCGCCTAAGCCCATAGTACTCTGATCGGCCACTTGCCAAAAGCGATAATGTGTTTCAGCCAGAGCCTGCCTCGATATCGTTCAGCTTTTTCCCGGGCTCTGAGAGCCTATGGGAGCCGTAGGAAGTGTCACGTTATTGCAAGGATCCTCAGTCTTCAATAAAAAGAGCCAAGATGAAACAAAATTTGTCAGACAGGCCACTTCCTGCATGGAATCTTCTCAGGTTTTGGCCTGCCATATGAGTTCTGTTATACTCATAGACACCATTCAAACAGTTTTAGAAACTTTAGGGTGTTTTCTATCCAAAGACAATAATTATATGCATATTCTAGTTACTGGGCAGGAGTAGTAACCAGATTAAATTGGGTACGTTTTTTATCCAGCCGTGTCAATACTGCCCCCTATCCATAAAAGGTTAAAGAAGAGGAGGGGCATTTGTAAGGGGTATGACATATGGTATGACCAAATGTCATGTATAAAAGGCTGTGTACATTGTATGATATTCAGAGCTCTCGTAAATAATCATTCTGACCAATTGTAGGCTGGCTCTCCGTCTGCTTCATTCAACCAGAATCTTACACCCTCTGGGGGGCAGACTGAGTAGTTTAATTGAAGTTCGGTTTATGAACATTGGGAACAGAATTCCCATGACAGAAGGTAGAAACTAGGGCCTGTAGGACCTGCCTTGTTGATAGTGTTGTTAACCTCTCTAGGCTAGGCGGGACGAATTCGTCCCACCTACGTAACAGCCACGGCTATCCTGTGGCGCGATTTTCAAAACCTTAAAAATCCTATTACTTCAATTTCTCAAACATATGACTATTTTACAGCCATTTAAAGATAAGACTCTCGTTAATCTAACCACACTGTCCGATTTCAAAAAGGCTTTACAACGAAAGCAAAACATTAGATTATGTCAGCAGAGTACCAAGCCAGAAATAATCAGACACCCATTTTTCAAGCCAGCATATAATGTCACCAAAACCCAGAAGACAGCTAAATGCAGCACTCACCTTTGATGATCTTCATCAGATGACAACCCTAGGACATTATGTTATACAATACATGCATGTTTTGTTCAATCAAGTTCATATTTATATCAAAAACCAGCTTTTTACATTAGCATGTGACGTTCAGAACTAGCATACCCCCCGCAAACTTCCGGGGAATTCGCTAACATTTTACTAAATTACTCACGATAAACGTTCACAAAAAGCATAACAATTATTTTAAGAATTATAGATACAGACCTCCTCTATGCACTCGATATGTCCGATTTTAAAATAGCTTTTTGGTGAAAGCACATTTTGCAATATTCTAAGTACATAGCCCAGGCATCACGGGCTCGCTATTTAGACACCCGGCAAGTTTAGCACTCACCATAATCATATTTACTATTATAAAAATTTCATTACCTTTTGTTGTCTTCGTCAGAATACACACCCAGGACAGCTACTTCAATAACAAATGTTGGTTTGGTCCAAAATAATCCATCGTTATATCCGAATAGCGGCGTTTTGTTCGTGCGTTCCAGACACTATCCGAAATAGTAAAGAAGTGTCACGCGCTTGGCGCAATTCGTGACAATAAAATTCTAAGTATTCCATTGCCGTACTTCGAAGCATGTCAACCGCTGTTTAAAATCAATTTTTACGACATTTTTCTCGTAGAAAAGCGATAATATTCCCGAATGAGAATTTTTTTTTAGCATTTCAAAGGTTTTGAAAATCGCGCCACAGGATTCAACTGGCTGTTGCGTAGGTGGGACGATTTCATCCCGCCTAGCCCAGAGAGGTTAACCTGTTGGGTCTAGGGGGCAGCATTTGCACGTCTGGATAAAAAAAATGTACCCGATTTAATCTGGTTACTAATCCTACCCAGTAACTAGAATATGCATATACTTATTATATATGGATAGAAAACACTCTAAAGTTTCCAAAACTGTTTGAATGGTGTCTGTGAGTATAACAGAACTCATTTGGCAGGCAAAACCCTGAGACATTTTCTGACAGGAAGTGGATACCTGATGTGTTGTATTGACTTTAAACCTATCCCATTGAAAAACACAGGGGTTTAGGAATATTTTGGCACTTCCTATTGCTTCCACTAGATGTCACCAGCCTTTACAAAGTGTTTTGAGTCTTCTGGAGGGAGATCTGACCGAACAAGAGCCATGGAACGGTGATGTCCCATTAGACACCTGGCGCGCTAGTTCATGTTGGGTACCCTCGTTCCAATACGTTATAAAAGAGTATGCATTCGTCCACCTTGAATATTATTCATGTTCTGGTTAAAAAAGGCCCTAATGATTTATGCTATACAACGTTTGACATGTTTGAACGAACGGAAATATATTTTTTCCCCTCGTTCATGACGAGAAGTCCGGCTGGCTTACATCATGTGCTAACGAGACGGAGATTTTTGGACATAAATGATGAGCTTTTTTGAACAAAACTACATTCGTTATGGACCTGTGATACCTGGAAGTGACATCTGATGAAGAGAATCAAAGGTAATGGATTATTTACATAGTATTTTCGATTTTAGATCTCCCCAACATGACGTCTAGTCTGTATCGCAACGCGTATTTTTCTGGGCGCAGTGCTCAGATTATTGCAAAGTGTGATTTCCCAGTAAGGTTATTTTTAAATCTGGCAAGTTGATTGCGTTCAAGAGATGTAAATCTATAATTCTTTAAATGACAATATAATATTTTACCAATGTTTTCTAATTTTAATTATTTAATTTCTGACGCTGACTTGACTGCCGGTTATTGGAGGGAAACGATTTCCTCAACATCAATGCCATAGTAAAACGCTGTTTTTGTATATAAATATGAACTTGATAGAACTAAAAATGCATGCATTGTCTAACATAATGTCCTAGGAGTGTCATCTGATGGAGATTGTAAAAGGTTAGTGCATCATTTTAGCTGGTTTTATGGTTTTGGTGACCCTGTCTTTGACTTGACAAAACATTACACACAACTCTTGTAAATGTACTGTCCTAACATACTCTAAATTTATGCTTTCGCCGTAAAACCTTTTTGAAATCGTAAAACGTGGTTAGATTAAGGAGATGTTTATCTTTCAAATGGTGTAACATAGTTGTATTTTTGAAAAATTGTAATTTTGACATTTATTTGGATTCAAATTTGCCGCTCTTGAAATGCACCTGCTGTTGATGGAGTGCACCACGGGTGGCACGCTAGCGTCCCACCTAGCCCCAAGAGGTTAACACAGTCAATGCTAATTTACAAGTCTTCTCCATCTCATACATTGCTTATCATATTGCCCCATGTTACATAATCAACCAGACAGTTGTCTGCTGTCTGGTTGCTTGCATTGCTAAATCATTAAGCTCCAACTTTTCCGACACACACACACATTCATCTTATAATCACTCGGTTATACCTTTTCATGGTGAAATCATTTAGTCAAACCTTTAATCATATTATTTCCATTACAATCCACCCTATTGGCTAAATATTTCACATACACTATAACACATCTATTTTTATTGGATTCAGAAATGTCACACAAAATCAAACTAGATCAAACTAGGTATTTGTGTTGTATAAGGGTGAAGGGCAACCACACAATAATAGTCTCCTCCTGCGACTGTGAAAGGGGGAAGTCTGGATCTAATGGGCACATTGGATACAGATAATGCAGATCAGTGCAACTGTCTGGCTTCCTTGCCTTCATGAACAGCTTTACCATACAGGCCATTCCCCTTGGTAAATTAATTCCATCGAGTAGAAAGGGGATGGTTGTCAACTGAAGTTTGGCTGTTGCGCAGGCATAACCTTCTTCTTTAGCTACTGATCTAGCTGTATACTGAATCCATTCCAGCCATAGGTTGGAATCCCCAAACCAAGTCTCCACCTCAATCACTTCCTTAAGATCTTTCGTCTGAACTATCCTCACCGGTCCTTGGCTCTGGATGACTACACGGGTAATGTCCGTTTTATCAGGGGTACTACTGGTATTCTGGCTGGCGGTAGAACTATCTCCTGTCCTAACCTCTACTACTCGGAATGGTACCGCAGTGTCGACAATGGTCTGGTCAAGGCCAACATACCATAACCCTAAATCCTCTTTCTTTATGCTTTTAATGGTCATTCCTATCTTCAAGCAATACTTCCCTTGCTCTGGATTGCAGTCAAAAACACTGGCCTTCACTATACTCCATCTGTTTCTATATTGGGTGTGTGGATTGACATAGCCTTCTCTCTCTGTGTGAGCTATGACCTGATTCCATGAGTTACACCGGGATCTACACAGATATCTTCCCCATGAAGTCCGAGTCCTAGACTGCCAGGAGGTTAGGGACCCCATTTGGTCTGCATAGAACTCTATTGAGACATCCTTCCCTAACTCTACTCTCACTTCCTTTTTATCCAGATCGAGTGACCTTTTGTACCTAGGCTATAAAAACTCCTCATCTTCTACACTATGGGTCAAGTTACCACTTTCTGACTTCTCGAGTGGTTCCTGGTGTATTAGGAATATGGCTCCCACAATCAGACAGCTCAGACTGACCAGTACCCCTGTAAAGCCCCACCCCCTCCCGGAGAATATATCACTGGCTAGAGGCCAATCCACGCTTTCACTTCTATGAACGCACACAGTGAGGATCGGGCGGGTTAGGGAATCTTCGTTAGAGAGGTAACCCCCGAACCTTATTGGTATTCGGTTCTTCTCCTAACTCTGTGATTGTTCGACTGTCTGTGTGTCTTACCCTCCCGCAATGTGTGATATGAACCCAGGTAGCTCTTTCAGCTATTCTCACCGCGAAGGCTATTACCAGGAACACTTGGTATGGGCCCCCCCACCGTGGCTGCTTCCAGTTCTTTTCTCCTCAGGGACTGGATCCACACCCAGTCTCCTGGTTGGATTGAGTGAATCGTCTTCTCCTGTAATTCACCTGTTGGACACAAAGTCTCGGACATACGGGTTTGGTTAACCATGTGTTCTGTTAGTATATCTTCAACTTTTATGTCTACCTGTTCTGGCCTCCCTAACTCTGGCATTCTATATGGTTTACCTGATCAGCTAAAATGTAATCCATTATTTAAAGAGATAGATCCTAGTAAACCAACTACCCTAATCGTGTCCACCCAGTATGTTGGGACCGCTTCTTCCCATTTAATATACTTATCTATTATAAAAAATGTTTTTTTAAGTAGTTTGTTATCCAATAGGCCACAAAGGGTTTCCGAACCTGCTCTACTATCCCCCCTGTTGACACATGGCTCTGCCCATGTGTCAATCTTGCCGCATCTCTAAAGAATGACTTAGGTAGTATTGGTAACTTATCATGATACCAAATACCGTCCTTATTAAAATTGCTCCTAACTTCTCCCATTTCAAAATCCCTTTCACTGGTGCTCTAGACTGACAATTTTAATATAGCTTTGTCTATGTTTACTTCCTCTTTTAAGCACTGCTGTGTCGACGGCTGCAGTTTAACCTCTTGTCGTTCGTCTAGGATAGGCGGCGCTACAGCGATTTTTGAAAAAAATGTTTGCCCATTTTAAACGGCCTCCTACTCAAACTCAGAAGCTAGGATATGCATATAATTAATACTTGTGGATAGAACAGACCCTAAAGTTTCTAAAACTGTTTGAATGGTGTCTGTGAGTAAAACAGAACTTATATGGCAGTCAAAACCCCGAGACCGATCGTAACAGGAAGTGGAATTCTGAATTGCGGACTCAACTTCATCAGTTTGACTGTAAATCACACAGTGAGCAATGGTTCATTGAGCAGTTCCTATTGCTTCCACAGATGTCCCCAGTCTTTACAAAGTGATTTGAGCCTTCTACTGTTAGCCTTCCCTGGCTACCCTCCCCTTTCGAAACGTTTTGAAACACAATGCAATCGTCCCCCTTGAATCTTATTGGAGCTCTGGTTGAAAAAGGCCCTAAAGATTTATGTTATACAACGTTTGACATGTTTGAACGAACCTAAATAAAAAAAAAATGCATTTTTTCGAAAGTGGAGTCCCGCGCACGACGGAACTTTTGGTGCAGCCTTCAGAAAGCGCTAACATTTACATTTACATTACATTTAAGTCATTTAGCAGACGCTCTTATCCAGAGCGACTTACAAATTGGTGCATTCACCTTATGATATCCAGTGGAACAACCACTTTACAATAGTGCATCTAAATCTTTTAGGGGGGGGTAGAAGGATTACTTTATCCTATCCCAGGTATTCCTTAAAGAGGTGGGGTTTCAGGTGTCTCCGGAAGGTGGTAATTGACTCCGCTGTCCTGGCGTCGTGAGGGAGCTTGTTCCACCATTGGGGTGCCAGAGCAGCGAACAGTTTTGACTGGGCTGAGCGGGAACTGTGCTTCCTCAGAGGTAGGGAGGCGAGCAGGCCAGAGGTGGATGAACGCAGTGCCCTTGGTTGGGTGTAGGGCCTGATCAGAGCCTGAAGGTACGGAGGTGCCGTTCCCCTGACAGCTCCGTAGGCAAGCACCATGGTCTTGTAGCGGATGCGAGCTTCAACTGGAAGCCAGTGGAGAGAGCGGAGGAGCGGGGTGACGTGAGAGAACTTGGGAAGGTTGAACACCAGATGGGCTGCGGCGTTCTGGATAAGTTGTAGGGGTTTAATGGCACAGGCAGGAAGCCCAGCCAACAGCGAGTTGCAGTAATCCAGATGGGAGATGACAAGTGCCTGGATTAGGACCTGCGCCGCTTCCAGTGTGAGGCAGGGTCGTACTCTGCGAATGTTGTAGAGCATGAACCTACAAGATCGGGTCACCGCCTTGATGTTAGTGGAGAACGACAGGGTGTTGTCCAGGGTCACGCCAAGGTTCTTAGCACTCTGGGAGGAGGACACAAGGGAGTTGTCAACCGTGATTGCGAGATCATGGAACGGGCAGTCCTTCGCCGCGAGGAAGAGCAGCTCCGTCTTGCCGAGGTTCAGCTTGAGGTGGTGATCCGTCATCCACACTGATATGTCTGCCAGACATGCAGAGATGCGATTCGCCACCTGGTTATCAGAAGGGGGAAAGGAGAAGATTAATTGTGTGTCGTCTGCATAGCAATGATAGGAGAGACCATGTGAGGATATGACAGAGCCAAGTGACTTGGTGTATAGCGAGAATAGGAGAGGGCCTAGAACAGAGCCCTGGGGGACACCAGTTGTGAGAGCACGTGGTGCGGAGACAGATTCTCGCCACGCCACCTTGTAGGAGCGACCTGTCATGTAGGACGCAATCCAAGCATGGGCCGTGCCGAAAATGCCCAACTCGGAGAGCGTGGAGAGGAGGATCTGGTGGTTCACAGTATCAAAGGCAGCAGATCGGTCTAGAAGGATGAGAGCAGAGGAGAGAGAGTTAGCTTTAGCAGTGCGGAGAGCCTCCGTGAGACAGAGAAGAGCAGTCTCAGTTGAATGACCAGTCTTGACACCTGACTGATTTGGATCAAGAAGGGCATTCTGAGAGAGATAGCAGGAGAGCTGGCCAAGGACGGCACGTTCAAGAGTTTTGGAGAGAAAAGAAAGAAGGGATACTGGTCTGTAGTTGTTGACATCGGAGGGATCGAGTGTAGGTTTTTTCAGAAGGGGTGCAACTCTCACTCTCTTGAAGACAGAAGGGACGTAGCCAGCGGTCAAGGATGAGTTGATGAGCGAGGTGAGGTAAGGGAGAAGGTCTCCGGAAATGGTCTGGAGAAGAGAGGAGGGGATAGGGTCAAGCGGGCAGGTTGTTGGGCGGCCGGCCGTCACAAGACGCGAGATTTCATCTGGAGAGAGAGGGGAGAAAGAGGTCAAATCACAGGGTAGGGGAGTGTAAGCAGGATCAGCGGTGTCGTTTGACTTAGCAAACGAGGATCGGATGTCGTCGACCTTCTTTTCAAAATGGTTGGCGAAGTCATCCGCAGAGAGGGGGGAGGGGGAGGAGGATTCAGGAGGGAGGAGAAGGTGGCAAAGAGCTTCCTAGGGTTAGAGGCAGATGCTTGGAATTTAGAGTGGTATAAAGTGGATTTAGCAGCAGAGACAGAAGAGGAAAATGTAGAGAGGAGGGAGTGAAAGGATGCCAGGTCCGCAGGGAGGCGAATTTTCCTCCATTTCCAATCGGCTGCCCAGAGCCCTGTTCTGTGAGCTCGCAGTGAGTCGTCGAGCCACGGAGCAGGAGGGGAGGACCGAGCCGGCCTGGAGGATAGGGGACATAGAGAATCAAAGGATGCAGAAAAGGAGGAGAGGAGGGTTGAGGAGGCAGAATCAGGAGATAGGTTGGAAAAGGTTTGAGCAGAGGGAAGAGATGATAGGATGGAAGAGGAGAGAGTAGCGGGAGAGAGAGAGCGAAGGTTGGGACGGCGCAATACCATCCGAGTAGGGGCAGAGTGATAATTGCTGGATGAGAGCGAGAGGGAAAAGGATACAAGGTAGTGGTCGGAGACTTGGAGGGGAGTTGCAATGAGATTAGTGGAAGAACAGCATCTAGTAAAGATGAGGTCAAGCGTATTGCCTGCCTTGTGAGTAGGGAGGGAAGGTAAGAGGGTGAGGTCAAAAGAGGAGAGGAGTGGAAAGAAGGAGGCAGAGAGGAATGAGTCAAAGGTAGACATGGGGAGGTTAACCTCTCTAGGGTAGAAATCGTCCCACCTACGTAACAGCCAGTGGAATCCTGTGGCGCGTTATTCAAATACCTTAGAAATGCTATTACTTCAATTTCTCAAACATATGACTATTTTACACCATTTTAAAGACAAGACTCTCGTTAATCTAACCACACTGTGCGATTTCAAAAAGGCTTTACAACGAAAGCAAAACATTAGATTATGTCAGCAGAGTACCCAGACAGAAATAATCAGAAACCCATTTTTCAAGCTAGCATATAATGTCACATCAACCCAAACCACAGCTAAATGCAGCACTAACCTTTGAAGATCTTCATCAGATGACACACCTAGGACATTATGTTATACAATACAATACAACTTGTTCAATGAAGTTCATATTTATATAAAAAACCAGCTTTTTACATTAGCATGTGACATTTCAGAACTAGCATACCCCCCGCAAACTTCCGGGGAATTTACTAACAATTAACTAAATTACTCACGATAAACGTTCACAAAAAGCATAACAATTATTTTAAGAATTATAGATACAGAACTTCTCTATGCACTCGATATGTCCGATTTTAACCTGTTAGGGCTAGGGGGCAGTATTGACACGGCTGGATAAAAAACATACCCGATTTAACCTGTTAGGGCTAGGGGGCAGCATTTGCACGTCTGGATAAAAAAATATACCCGATTTAATCTGGTTACTAATCCTACCCAGTAACTAGAATATGCATATACTTATTATATATGGATAGAAAACACTCTAAAGTTTCTAAAACTGTTTGAATGGTGTCTGTGAGTATAACAGAACTCATTTGGCAGGCAAAACCCTGAGACATTTTCTGACAGGAAGTGGATACCTGATGTGTTGTATTACCTTTAAACCTATCCCATTGAAAAACACAGGGGCTGAGGAATATTTTGGCACTTCCTATTGCTTCCACTAGATGTCACCAGCCTTTACAAAGTGTTTTGAGTCTTCTGGAGGGAGATCTGACCGAACAAGAGCCATGGAACGATGATGTCCCATTAGACACCTGGCGCGCGAGTTCATGTTGGGTACCCTCGTTCCAATACGTTATAAAAGAGTATGCATTCGTCCACCTTGAATATTATTCATGTTCTGGTTAAAAAAGGCCCTAATGATTTATGCTATACAACGTTTGACATGTTTGAACGAACGGAAATATATTTTTTCCCCTCGTTCATGACGAGAAGTCCGGCTGGCTTAGATCATGTGCTAACAAGACGGAGATTTTTGGACATAAATGATGAGCTTTTTTGAACAAAACTACATTCGTTATGGACCTGTGATACCTGGAAGTGACATCTGATGAAGAGAATCAAAGGTAATGGATTATTTACATAGTATTTTCGATTTTAGATCTCCCCAACATGACGTCTAGTCTGTATCGCAACGCGTATTTTTCTGGGCGCAGTGCTCAGATTATTGCAAAGTGTGATTTCCCAGTAAGGTTATTTTTAAATCTGGCAAGTTGATTGCGTTCAAGAGATGTAAATCTATAATTCTTTAAATGACAATATAATATTTTACCAATGTTTTCTAATTTTAATTATTTAATTTGTGACGCTGACTTGACTGCCGGTTATTGGAGGGAAACGATTTCCTCAACATCAATGCCATAGTAAAACGCTGTTTTTGGATATAAATATGAACTTGATAGAACTAAAAATGCATGCATTGTCTAACATAATGTCCTAGGAGTGTCATCTGATGGAGATTGTAAAAGGTTAGTGCATCATTTTAGCTGGTTTTATGGTTTTGGTGACCCTGTCTTTGAATTGACAAAACATTACACACAACTCTTGTAAATGTACTGTCCTAACTTACTCTAAATTTATGCTTTCGCCGTAAAACCTTTTTGAAATCGTAAAACGTGGTTAGATTAAGGAGATGTTTATCTTTCAAAGGGTGTAAAATAGTTGTATGTTTGAAAAATTTGAATTTTGACATTTATTTGGATTCAAATTTGCCGCTCTTGAAATGCACCTGCTGTTGATGGAGTGCACCACGGGTGGCACGCTAGCGTCCCACCTAGCCCATAGAGGTTAATCTGGTTACCACTCCTACCCAGTAACTAGAATATGGATATACTTATTACATATGGATAGAAAACACCCTAAATTTTCTAAAACTGTTTGAATGGTGTCTGTGAGTATAACAGAACTCAAATGGCAGGTCAAAACCTGAGAGATTCCTTTACAGGAAGTGGCCTGTCTGACCATTTCTTGAACTTCTTTTCCATCTCTATCATTTACTAAGGATCTCTGCTCTAACGTGACACTTCCCACGTCGTCCATAGGCGCTCAGAGCCCGGGAAAAAACAGAATGTCGTCATTCCAGCCCCAGGCTGAAACACATTATCGCCTTTCTCAAGTGGCCGATCAAGGGACACTGGCTTATGCGCGTGACCCCGACCGCCCCCGCCTTTGGGATTTTTTCCTCTGTTTGCCGAAAAGGAGATTCCCTGTCGGAATATTATCGCTTTTCTACGAGAAAAATGTCGTAAAAATTGATTTTAAACAGCGGTTGACATGCTTCGAAGTACGGTAATGGAATACTTAGAATTTTATTGTCACGAATTGCGCCATGCGCGTGACACTTCTTTACTATTTCGGATAGTGTCTGGAACGCACGAACAAAACGCCGCTATTCGGATATAACGATGGATTATTTTGGACCAAACCAACATTTGTTATTGAAGTAGCAGTCCTGGGTGTGTATTCTGACGAAGACAACAAAAGGTAATGAAACTTTTATAATAGTAAATATGATTATGGTGAGTGCTAAACTTAACGGGTGTCTAAATAGCGAGCCCGTGATGCCTGGGCTATGTACTTAGAATATTGCAAAATGTGCTTTCACCAAAAAGCTATTTTAAAATCGGACATATCGAGTGCAT
Organism: Salmo salar; assembly: GCF_965601325.2. NCBI lineage: Eukaryota > Metazoa > Chordata > Actinopteri > Salmoniformes > Salmonidae > Salmo > Salmo salar. The sequence continues at coordinate 326,062 of NW_027675365.1, forward strand.
AGAGGAGGTCTGTATCTATAATTCTTAAAATAATTGTTATGCTTTTTGTGAACGTTTATCGTGAGTAATTTAGTAAAATGTTAGCGAATTCCCCGGAAGTTTGCGGGGGGTATGCTAGTTCTGAACGTCACATGCTAATGTAAAAAGCTGGTTTTTGATATAAATATGAACTTGATTGAACAAAACATGCATGTATTGTATAACATAATGTCCTAGGGTTGTCATCTGATGAAGATCATCAAAGGTGAGTGCTGCATTTAGCTGTCTTCTGGGTTTTGGTGACATTATATGCTGGCTTGAAAAATGGGTGTCTGATTATTTCTGGCTTGGTACTCTGCTGACATAATCTAATGTTTTGCTTTCGTTGTAAAGCCTTTTTGAAATCGGACAGTGTGGTTAGATTAACGAGAGTCTTGTCTTTAAATGGCTGTAAAATAGTCATATGTTTGAGAAATTGAAGTAATAGGATTTTTAAGGTTTTGAAAATCGCGCCACAGGATAGCAGTGGCTGTTACGTAGGTGGGACGAATTCGTCCCGCCTAGCCTAGAGAGGTTAATCTAACCACATTGTCCAACACCCAAATGGATACTGTCATTAACGCGGTTCTTCAATAATTACACATAATTATTAATGCTTTAGCAAACATTTTATTAAACAGGACATTCAAATGAGCCTTACAATTATAATCCAAAGTAGTGTGAAATGAACTCATAAGCAACCTGGGAATGGATGTTACTCCCCTGAATTTCCCCCATTCACATTCAGAATACATTGTGAAAAACTAAAATCTTTGCTCACCATTTTTGCTCCAGGCAGATATAGTACATCCGTAACTATCGGTTTCCTCATTAGCAGGGAGGAGTTTCTGCAATCAAATTGCCCTCGTGCCGCAATTTTAGCAAACACAGAAAGGGGCCTATATTGGAGACCAAAACTAGTCTGGCACACTGCTTAGAGGTTCAACAACATGAATATCTTATTTCTAGCCTACAATCATCAATGTCACTACGAATGTGAAAACAAGACAAAATATGACTATTCTTGCTCATTTTAAGGCAAATATCAAATAATTTTAACATTCATTACAGACGTCAATTGTAGTCCAACATCATGGCTCCGCTGTTGGCATCACCTTTTACAGTGGATTACCACTGTTGTGGGCCTTTAATCATCTGTCTGACTTTGTTGTTCACACAGGAGAGATACGGGACTATCGTGGATCCTCTGGGGAGCCTCAACAACCTCTTGATGCTGAAGAGGCAGAGAAGAGTCTCTCCACATTAGAACACCTCAAGAAACACCTGCAGACATCCACAGGGAAGAGAACTCACTGCTGCTCTGACTGTGGGAAGAGATTCACCTCCCCATCAGGCATTAAATTTCATCAGAGAATCCACACAGGAGAGAAACCTTATAGCTGTACTCAATGTGGGAAGAGTTTTGGTTTATCTGGAAGTCTGACTGCACACCAGAGAACACACACAGGAGAGAAATCTTATAGCTGTGATCAATGTGGGAAGTGTTTTGGTCAATCTGGAGGGCTGACAGTGCACCAGAGAACACACACAGGAGAGAAACGTTATATCTGTGGTCAATGTGGGAAGAGGTTTGCGGCATCTTTCACTCTGACTCTACACCAGAGAACACACACAGGAGATTAATCTTATAGCTGTGATCAATGTGGGAAGAGTTTTACTATATCTAGCACTCTGACTCAACACCAGAGAACACACACAGGAGAGAAACCGTATGCTGTGGTCAATGTGGGAAGAGTTTTACTACATCTAGATATCTGACTCAACACCAGAGAACACACACAGGAGAGAAACTTTATAGCTGTGGTCAATGTGGGAAGAGTTTTACTACATCGAGATATCTGACTTTACACCAGAGAACACACACAGGAGAGAAACCTTATAGCTGTGGTCAATGTGGGAAGAGTTTTACTACATCTAGCACTCTGACTCAACACCAGAGAACACACACAGGAGAGAAACCTTATAGCTGGGATCAGTGTGACAAGAGATTCACAGATAAAAGACCTCTGATCAAACATCAGAAAATACATACATGAAGGAGATGTTTTATGATATCAATGAATTAATGTCACAATGTAGAATGTTTTAACATTGTAGAAGGAGTATTTTAATAGTGTCACAATGTAGAACCCTAAACGTTTGTCCCCTGTTCTATTGATTTCAACATGATATGGATATTAGCCTCGGGGAAAATCCAGGCTCTGAAATGGAAGAGTTACTATTTATGTGATTTAACAAAAAGTGACTAACACAAAAAGAGTTGTGTTACACTTACCATGTTGGTGACCCACTTGAATCAAAATGCAACACTTCAAAATGTAGCTTGCTGTTTTCTACAAATTGTCCTCTAACCAGGGATGTACACATTATTCCCAGATTCCGTGTGGTTTTTGAGCTGTTTGTTTTAACAGGACGTGTAAACTCATCTTCCTCCTTTCGCACAATTGATGCCAGCAGCATACCACCCTGCATCCCACTGCTTGCTTGCTTCTGAAGCTAAGCAGGGTTTGTCCTGGTCAGTCCCTGGATGGGAGACCATATGCTGCTGGAAGTGGTGTTGGAGGGCCAGTCGGAGGCACTCTTTCCTCTGGTCTAAACAATATCCCAATGTCCCAGGGCAGTGACTGCCCAGTGTAGGGTGCAGTCTTTCGGATGGGACGTTAAACGGGTGGCCTGACTCTCTGAGGTCATTAAAGATCCCATTGCACTTATCGTAAGAGTAGGGGTGTTAACCCCGGTGTCCTGGCTAAATTCCCAATCTGGCCCTCATACCATCACGGCCACCTAATCATCCCCAGCTTACAATTGGCTCATTCATCCCCCTCCTCTCCCCTGTAACTATTCCCCAGGTTGTTGCTGTAAATGAGAATGTGTTCTCAGTCAACTTAACTGGTAAAACAACGGTAGAAAAATAATCCACATGATATCGATGAGTTATGACAAATAAGTGTTGTGTTCCTTTGTTTAGCGACCCCTACATTTAAATGCATCACTCCAAAATGTAGCTGACTGTCTTCTGCAGGTTGTCCTCTAACCAGTGAGGTAAAATATATCTCCCATTTCCATGTGTTTTTTTAGTTGTGTTAGTTTCAACAGCATGTACAACCTGATTTCCCCCCTAATGGATATCAGTGATTTATTGCTACTTGTCAAAACAACAGTGTTTTTGGTGCTTGTGCAGTTTATAAGGTGCTTGTTTAAGTAATATGATTATTGTGGCAGATGTTTGTGTATATAGCACATGTTATGTTTAGGTTTTCAATATATCCCAACTGTTTCTGCTTATTGGTTATTGATTAGGACACGTTAAAACTGTGTTTTGACATTGGGGATATCCCACCTAGCAACATGTCATTGATAAGATGTTGAAAATATGACTATGCAAACAAATATTTCATATTTACATTTCATGATCAGATTTAGTAATCGATTTATTGATGATATTTATTCATGCAACCAACTGACAATTTTTGGTACAATTATATTGACATTGTTGCCCTGCTTTTAAAATATCAGGGTTCATTCTCAGATGTGCCAACCCAAATGTACTAGAGCATGACATTGGGGACTGGGCCCCGATCCAACAACATGCCTATCTAGTGAACCCTGAAAAGGGAGAGAAGCTCTGCAGTGAGGTGGAAAGTTACTATGGATATTGCAGGAGTTTCCTCTTGAAATCAGACATGTCTGTGGTGAGGACAACTTGGTTGCTGATTGTCTCAAGGGTGGGCAGTTAAAAAGTTTTGTGTTTAGACAGTGCGTTGCCATGGATCACAATGTATTTTGACTGCACGTTTTTTCCGTATTGGAGATGAGTTTTGTTTGGGCTCGTTCCAAGGGGACGAGAGTTCTAGAAGCTAGTTAGTTTTAGGAAGACGAGAGTTCTAGAATGTAGTGAGTTTTAGGAAGACGAGAGTTCTAGAAGCTAGTGGGATTTAGGATTCTATAGAAAGAAAAAGGAGAAACAAATAATCCTATTGTATATTATTATTTAGAAATACGTGTTTTTTTCTTGTTTTTAATTGTTGACATCCAGTAGACACCATGTTTATATTGGTGAAGGTGAAGCATTGTAGTTGATTATAATGTGAAATGGAAGTTGTTTTCTGTTGGTGGTGAGCAAACTATAGTATATATTTGTTGTCTTAAGGTGTTACAGGCTTTGGTTTTTCCATTTATGTTTTGAGGTTGGACGTTAGCACGTCTAGCTCGTTAGCACGTCTAGCTCGTTAGCACGTCTAGCTCGTTAGCCCGTTAGCACGTCTAGCACGTCTAGGCCGTTAGCACGTCTAGCCCGTTAGCTCGTTAGCACGTAGGACGCACTGATTGGTGTCACCTCGTTAGTCAGTATGTGTTACACCTGTGCTGGCTTGTCCATCTCGTTAGTGGGAAGGTGTTTCACCTGAGCTGGTCCAGGTTCTATTTAAGAGTGTCTGGCCCAGTGCTCCAGTTGTCTTGATACATGTGGAGAGTCAACACCTTTAGTTGCTCCACCTTTTTGGTTTGCTTCCTGTCTTTAAGTTTGGTGTGGGTTTTTCTTTTGTTTTCCTCTTCTTGGGCAGATTTAGTGGGTCTCATGGTGGGTGTCTTTTAGGTCCCAGTTGTTGTTACTAGTCAACTTCCAGTGGACACCCCCATAGTGTCTTTCAGAGCCCCTCCTAAAAAACAAGTTATATTTTGGGTTGGATATTGCATCATATTGTTGATATTTTAATCAATGGCATTTCCTTACAATGCTCATTAGTCTTTCAGTTGTTATTATTGTTTTTTATCCTCATATTTGTGTACTAAATATTTCTGATTATTTTCATAGTTTTTTCCTGTGAAGCCATTGTGTTGCATCCATGTCTGACATGTGCTGTATAAATAAAGCTTGATTTGATTTGAACATATTGTAAAACAAATTAACCCAATGACTGACCAATCAACAGACTCTTGGTCCACCTTAGTATCCCCCTTGTCCCTTTCCCAATGTCATGAACTAGACCAGGTACTGTTACAGCTGCTCTCTCCTCCTCAATGTCATGACCTAGACCAGGTACTGTGTTACAGCTGCTCTCTCCTCCTCAATGTCATGAACTAGACCAGGTACTGTGTTACAGCTGCTCTCTCCTCCTCAATGCCATGAACTAGACCAGGTACTGTGTTACAGCTGCTCTCTCCTCCTCAATGTCATGAACTAGACCAGGTACTGTTACAGCTGCTCTCTCCTCCTCAATGTCATGAACTAGACCAGGTACTGTGTTACAGCTGCTCTCTCTCCTCAATGTCATGAACTAGACCAGGTACTGTGTTACAGCTGCTCTCTCCTCCTCAATGTCATGAACTAGACCAGGTACTGTGTTACAGCTGCTCTCTCCTCAATGCCATGAACTAGACCAGGTACTGTGTTACAGCTGCTCTCTCCTCCTCAATGTCATGAACTAGACCAGGTACTGTGTTACAGCTGCTCTCTACTCCTCAATGTCATGAACTAGACCAGGTACTGTGTTACAGCTGCTCTCTCCTCCTCAATGTCATGAACTAGACCAGGTACTGTGTTACAGCTGCTCTCTCCTCAATGCCATGAACTAGACCAGGTACTGTGTTACAGCTGCTCTCTCCTCCTCAATGCCATGAACTAGACCAGGTACTGTGTTACAGCTGCTCTCTCCTCCTCAATGCCATGAACTAGACCAGGTACTGTGTTACAGCTGCTCTCTCCTCCTCAATGTCATGAACTAGACCAGGTACTGTTACAGCTGCTCTCTCCTCCTCAATGTCATGAACTAGACCAGGTACTGTGTTACAGCTGCTCTCTCCTCCTCAATGCCATGAACTAGACCAGGTACTGTTACAGCTGCTCTCTCTCCTCAATGTCATGAACTAGACCAGGTACTGTGTTACAGCTGCTCTCTCCTCCTCATTGTCATGAACTAGACCAGGTACTGTGTTACAGCTGCTCTCTCCTCCTCAATGTCATGAACTAGACCAGGTACTGTGTTACAGCTGCTCTCTCTCCTCAATGCCATGAACTAGACCAGGTACTGTTACAGCTGGTCTCTCCTCCTCAATGCCATGAACTAGACCAGGTACTGTGTTACAGCTGCTCTCTCCTCCTCAATGTCATGAACTAGACCAGGTACTGTGTTACAGCTGCTCTCTCCTCCTCAATGCCATGAACTAGACCAGGTACTGTGTTACAGCTGCTCTCTCTCCTCAATGTCATGAACTAGACCAGGTACTGTTACAGCTGCTCTCTCCTCCTCAATGTCATGAACTAGACCAGGTACTGTGTTACAGCTGCTCTCTCCTCCTCAATGTCATGAACTAGACCAGGTACTGTGTTACAGCTGCTCTCTCTCCTCAATGTCATGAACTAGACCAGGTACTGTGTTACAGCTGCTCTCTCCTCCTCAATGTCATGAACTAGACCAGGTACTGTGTTACAGCTGCTCTCTCCTCCTCAATGCCATGAACTAGACCAGGTACTGTGTTACAGCTGCTCTCTCCTCAATGCCATGAACTAGACCAGGTACTGTGTTACAGCTGCTCTCTCCTCCTCAATGCCATGAACTAGACCAGGTACTGTGTTACAGCTGCTCTCTCCTCCTCAATGTCATGAACTAGACCAGGTACTGTGTTACAGCTGCTCTCTACTCCTCAATGTCATGAACTAGACCAGGTACTGTGTTACAGCTGCTCTCTCCTCCTCAATGTCATGAACTAGACCAGGTACTGTGTTACAGCTGCTCTCTCCTCAATGCCATGAACTAGACCAGGTACTGTGTTACAGCTGCTCTCTCCTCCTCAATGCCATGAACTAGACCAGGTACTGTGTTACAGCTGCTCTCTCCTCCTCAATGCCATGAACTAGACCAGGTACTGTTACAGCTGCTCTCCTCCTCAATGTCATGAACTAGACCAGGTACTGTGTTACAGCTGCTCTCTCCTCAATGTCATGAACTAGACCAGGTACTGTTACAGCTGCTCTCTCCTCCTCAATGCCATGAACTAGACCAGGTACTGTTACAGCTGCTCTCTCCTCCTCAATGTCATGAACTAGACCAGGTACTGTGTTACAGCTGCTCTCTCCTCCTCAATGCCATGAACTAGACCAGGTACTGTTACAGCTGCTCTCTCCTCAATGCCATGAACTATACCAGGTACTGTGTTACAGCTGCTCTCTCCTCCTCAATGCCATGAACTAGACCAGGTACTGTGTTACAGCTGCTCTCTCCTCCTCAATGTCATGAACTAGACCAGGTACTGTGTTACAGCTGCTCTCTCCTCCTCAATGCCATGAACTAGACCAGGTACTGTGTTACAGCTGCTCTCTCCTCCTCAATGTCATGAACTAGACCAGGTACTGTGTTACAGCTGCTCTCTCCTCCTCAATGCCATGAACTAGACCAGGTACTGTTACAGCTGCTCTCTACTCCTCAATGCCATGAACTAGACCTGGTACTGTGTTACAGCTGCTCTCTCCTCCAAAGTGAAGGGGTCTGAATACTTCACGAATGCATTGTAAACCGCTGGCAGAGTTTTCTACCATTGGCAGTTTTGTACACAGTCATGTGATACGTGGTATAGAAAGGTCCAATCTTAGGAGAGTACATGGGAGGCACTATACTGTGTGTCTGCAGGTGTCTATCTGGTCAAAACCACTGATACAGGTGCCCCTCCACCATCTGGTGGGATGGATCATGTCTATAGAGAAACTTAGATTCAAATACTTAGATATGTGTGTATTGGGTATATGTTGTGAAATTGTTAGATATTACTTGTTAAATATTACTGCACTGTCGGAGCTACAAACACAAGCATTTCGCTACACCCGCAATAATATCTGCTAAACACGTGTATGTGACCAATAAAATGTGATTTTGATTTGAAATAAACGTCCTATTTATCAAAGGTGCTTTTGTCTGGGGTCAAAATGACTCCAAAGGATTTGAATTTGTTAAAAGTCCATATTGATACAGAAACACTAAAGCATGATTTAGATGTATTAACAACCAGTTGATTGACAAAGTCATGAAAAATTGGAACAATTGAATAAACCACATTTTGTCTATGATAAAAGATATGCCTCTGGGGTGAAAATGATCCATGTCAGAAGTATGGTTCAATGCAAATATGTAGTGGGTGTAAAGTTGGCTTTAAATTCTCACTCATTAAAAACGAATCAATCAACACATGCTTCTCTTTGAACGACTTAATATAATATTAAACTTTTATGAAATAAATGAAAAATAAACGTTTGGTTCCTCAACTGCGTTGCCCAGTCCAGTCAGCAGATGGCGATGTGCGTCTTTTAGGTTCAGGCGATGCTGCCAGTGTGACGTATAATCTAGTGGACGGGACGCTCCTTCAACAACAACAGCTAGTCAGACACCTCGGTAGCTTTCTAGCAAACATAGCTACAACATTCACGCTCTTTACACTGTTTTGGTGTATATTAGTCGATGTGTTTTAAACACACTTCTGTCGTATGTACTTGTTGACCCATTTAATTATATATTTACGTTGTTTGTAAGCTAGCTGGTTTGCTAAGTTAGCTTAGAACTAGGCTAGTCGCTAATGCCAGCTAGCTAACATACTGACCATGAGTTCACTAAGCTACTCTCCTGTTAAAGAAGAAGAGGTCTGCTGGACGGAGAAAGAAGCTCTAGTGAAAGAGGAGGAGGAAGAGAAAGATGTTACAATACAAAAACAAGTAGAGGGTGAGGCTGTTACCGTGAAAGAAGAAGAGAAAGACGTTACAGTGAAAGAAGAGGAAGACGCATTCAGAGTGAAAGAGGAGAAGGATGTTACAGTAAAAGAAGAGGAGGAAGAGAAAGAGGAGGCAGTTTTTGGAGTGAAAGAGGAGGAGGGGGAGATGACTGTTACATTGAAGGAAGAAGAGGAGGTTGGAGATCTGTTTAACACCAGTAAGTACCGTCTCTGCAGTCGTTGAACCAATATGCAGTAAAGGGGTTCTACACTTTAATGTTGTTCTGTAGGAATGGCTGAAGCTTCACTGTAACGTGTAGAACATCAAGAGTGGACCATCAACAAAACGTTAACAATTGATCAAATGCATCCAATGACAATGCCTGAAATACTGTAGTCCTCAATATCTCCTATTAGATTAGCCCAATATGTTCTCTTAAAGGGGCAATCAGCAGTTGTTACATCCATTTTGGGACTTATACATTAATGATATGTACCCATTGTTTCTTGAAGAAATCACTTATAAATGCCTCATGAGCTTAGTTCAACTGTCGAACCCCCATCAGAACCCAAAATATAAGCATTTTATTTACTCCAATGTTTGTCAGTAAATATAAACAAACACTCTATATCCTCAAAACATGGTTAAAACTAGAATGTTGATATCATGAATGGTTACATTTCTCCAGCCCCATCCCTCAGCTTTTTACCGAAACGGGCAGGGAGTACGCTTTGTTATTGTTTCTACTGCTGATTGCTGCCCCCGTTACTCCTCAAGGTCCAAGGACTGTATGTTATTTTCAGAGGTAGACTGGCTCTGGTAGCTAAAATAGTCAACTATTCCATCTAAATGTGAATCGATTCTCAATTAAGATACATTTCTAGAAGCATAAATTGATGTACTTTCATATCAATTCAGAATAATTTCACACAATATTTAAATATCACATCAAAATAATTTCACATAATACTTTCCGGACTAGTCTCCCAGTCCCTGCTGCTGAAAAACATCCCCACAGCATGATGCTGCCACCACCATGCTTCACCATAAGGATAGTGCCAGGTTTCCTCTAGACGTGACTCTTGGCAGTCAGGCCAATGAGTTCAATCTTGGTTTCATCAAGCCAGAGACTCTTGTTTCTCATGGTCTTAGAGTCTTAACCTCTCTAGTGTAGGGGGCAGTATTTGCACGGCCGGATAAAAAACGTACCTGATTTAATCTGGTTATTACTACTGCCCAGAAACTAGAATATGCATATAATTGTTTGATTTGGATAGAAAACACCCTAAAGTTTCTAAAACTGTTTGAATGGTGTCTGTGAGTATAACAGAACTCATATGGCAGGCAAAAACCTGAGAAGATTCCAAACAGGAAGTACCCTCTCTGACCATTCCTTGGACTTCTTGGCTCTGTTTATTGAACATTTAGGATCTTTGCTGTAACGTGACACTTCCTACGGCTCCCATAGGCTCTCGGAAGGTGGCAGAATATTGAATGATGACTTTGCAGGCCATGGCTGAAAAACACTAGCGCATTTGGATAGTGGTCGCTCTGAGAACAATGAGACTGGGGGCGCGTGCACGAGCCAACACCATGTTTTAATTTTTTCGTCTTTGAACGAAAACAGGGTTTCCCGGTCGGAATATTATCGCTTTTTTTACGAGAAAAATTGCATAAAAATTGATTTTAAACAGCGGTTGACATGCTTCGAAGTACGGTAATGGAATATTTAGAATTTTTTCACGAAACGCGTCGGGCGCGTCACCCTTCGGATAGTGTCTTGAACGCACGAACAAAACAGAGGATATTTGAACATAACTGAATGAATACTTAAGTAAATAAGGTCTTTTGGTTTTTTACCTGTTTTCACTTTGTCATTATGGGCTATTGATGACACCCCTCTGAAATAAGAGCCTAACCATCAGAAAAAAACCTCTTCCTTAGCCTACTCCTCCCGCTGCTGCTTGCCTTCGTAAATGTTGATGTTATGCTCCTAACGTTTCTGGTGATGGTGATGCGTTGTGCAGACCTCACTACCCTCTGGAGAGCCTTTCGGTTATGGGCGGAGCAGCTGCCATACCAGGCGGTGATACAGCCCGACAGGATGCTCTCGATTGTGCATCTGTAAAAGTTTGTGAGTGTTTTTGGTGACAAGCCGACCATTACACTGGATAATCGCAGCTAGCTAGCTGCTACCGAGTGGCCCAGCCTCGAAGCTAGCCTTGAGCCAGGCCCATCTCCCGGCCTGCTCAGTGGACCCTATGATCACTCGGCTACACAGCTGATTCCTCCCAGACTCTTCACTAAGACGACTAGAAGCCAATACATCACCGGATTCCTGCCGTAAGCTCTGGACCTTTGCACCAGATTGGCTATAGTGGCTAACGCCCTTGTCCCGAAGCTAGCACCAGTTAGCCTTGAGCCAGGTGCTTCTCCCGGCTAGCAAGCAAAATTACTCCAGCTACAATAGCTATTTTGCCACTTGGCCTGGACCCTTTGTCAACACGGAGCTCCACCGATCCATCACGACTGGTCTGCCGACGTAATTCCGTCCGATGTGCCCTCAACCGGCCTTTGCAGGACGTCGGTGACGCCCTTGTGCCGAAGTTAGCACCAGTTAGCCTCTAGCCAGGCGCATCTCCCGGCTAGCATAGTAACGACTACTTACCGGCTTCCCTGTTTCGTATATTCCCGTTCACTGGACCCTATGATCACTTGGCTACATAGCTGATGCCTGCTGGACTGTTCATTAATCACGGTACTCCATTTTGTTTGTTTTGTTTATCTGTCGGCCCCAGCCTCGAACTCAGGCCCTGTGTGTAGTTAATCGACCCTCTCTGCCCATTCATCACCATTTTACCTGTTGTTGTTGTCTTAGCTGATTAACTGTTGTCTTACCCGTTGTTGTCTTAGCTAGCTCTCCCAATCAACACTTGTGATTGCTTTTTGCCTCTCTTTATGTCTCTCTAATGTCAATATGCCTTGTATACTGTTGTTTAGGGTAGTTATCATTGTTTTATTTTACTGCGGAGCCCCTCGTCCCACTCAACATGCCTCAGAGAGCTCTTTTGTCCCACCTCCCACACATGCGGTGACCTCTGTGGTGGTTAATTTCTTTACTATCAAATGAGGAGAGACAAACTTCACACAAGTTAGAGTTATACTTAAACTAAATCTTTAATAATAAGATCTTTACAATAGCAATGACTTATCAACGATTCACCATTTTCTAATGATCCGTTGAGAGTGGCAAAACAAAAGTACAAATATCTTTTATAGCCAAGATACACCCCTTTCAACCTACATGACGAACAACCGATACATAGAATGGTCACAAGGTTAACATTTGTATGAAAGATATCTATAATACATAGCAGACAGCATCTGCTGTTTCAGCAGTTTTCATTGTAAAGACCAGTGTCTGGTCCTCCTACTCCAAACTGGAACCGTCTCTTCCTGGTACGGTATAGAATAGAACCATTAACTCATGTTCTCTGGAATGCTCTTTAGGTTTTATCACCCAAAGACATCGTAAATCTTCTGTCCGTGTTACCTCATAGAGGCCCATCCTCAGTAAAACACACACAATAGTTAACAAAATACTCTATTCTGTCAAATAAAACAACCATTATAATGCAATACAAGCATTATAACATAATCTTGCAATTTCCCTGACACCTCACCTAGCATAACTGGTGCCTCCAGAAATGCAACCTCTCTTATCGTCACTCAATGCCTAGGTTTACCTCCACTGTACTCGCACCCTACTATACCCGTCTGTACGTTATCCCTTGAATCTATCCTACCACGCCCAGAAATCTGCTCCTTTTATTCTCTGTTCAAAACGCACTAGATGACCAGTTCTGATAGCCTTTAACCATTCCCTCATCCTACTTCTCTGTTCCTCGGGTGATGTAGAGGTTAAGCCAGGCCCTGTGTGTCCCCAGGCGCTCTCATTTGTTGACTTCTGTAACCGTAAAAGCCTTGGTTTCATGCATGTTAACATCAGAAGCCTCCTCCCTAAGTTTGTTTTACTCACTGCTTTAGCACACTCCGCCAACCTTGATGTCCTTGCCGTGTCTGAATCCTGGCTTTGTAAGGCCACCAAAAATTCTGAAATTTCCATCCCCAACTACAACATTTTCCATCAAAATGAGAGGAGTTGCAATCTACTGCAGAGATGGCCTGCAAAGTTCTATCATACTTTCCAGGTCTAAGCCCAAACAGTTCGAGCTTCTAATTAAAAAAATTATTCTCTCCAGAAATAAGTCTCTCACTGTTGCCGCCTGTTACAGACCCCACTCAGCTCCCAGCTGTGCCCTGGACACCATATGTGAATTGATTGCCCCCCATCTATCTTCAGAGTTCATTCTGTTAGGTGACCTAAACTGGGATACCTGGTTGTTCTTTAAAAGTAATTTCCTCACCACCTTAAATAAGCACGGCCCTTTCAAAAATTGTAAAACTAACAACAGATATAGCCCTTGGTTCACTCCAGACCTGACTGCCCTCGACCAGCACAAAAACATCCTGTTGCGTACTGCACTAGCATCGAATAGTCCCCGCGATATGCAACTTTTCAGAGAAGTCGGGAACCAATACACAGTCAGTTAGGAAAGCAAAAGCTAGCTTTTTCAAACAGAAATTTGCATCCTGTAGCTTTAACTCCAAAAATTTTGGGACACTGTAAAGTCCATGGAGAATAAGAGCACCTCATCCCAGCTGCCCACTGCACTGAGGCTAGGAAACACTGTCACCACCGATAAATCCACGATAATCGAGAATTTCAATAAGCATTTCTCTACGGCTGGCCATGCTTTCCTCCTGGCTACCCCAACCCCGGCCAACAGCTCCCCACCCCCCGAAGCTACTTCCCCAAGCCTCCCCAGCTTCTCCTTCACCCAAATCCAGATAGCAGATGTTCTGAAAGAGCTGCAAAACCTGGTCCCGTAAAAATCAGCTGAGATAGACAATCTGGACCCTCTCTTTCTAAAATGTTCCACTGCCATTGTGGCAACCCCTATTACTAGTCTGTTCAACCTCTCTTTCGTATCGTCCGAGATTCCTAAAGATTGTAACGCTTCCACGGTCATCCCCCTCTTCAAAGGGGGTGACACTCTAGACCCAAACTGTTACAGACCTATATCCATCCTGCCCTGCCTTTCTAAAGTCTTCAACATCCAAGTTAACAAACAGATCACTGACCATTTTGAATCTCACCGTACCTTCTCCGCTGTGCAATCCGGTTTCCGAGCTGGACACGGGTGCACCTCAGCCACACTCAAGGTACTAAACGATATCATAACCGCCATCGATAAAAGACAGTACTGTACTGCCCTCTTCTCCGACCTGGCCAAGGCTTTCGACTCTGTCAATCACTGTATTCTTATCGGCAGACTCAACAGCCTTGGTTTCTCAAATGACTGACTCGCCTGGTTCACCAACTACTTCTTAGATAGAGTTCAGTGTGTCAAATCAGAGGGCCTGTTGTCCAGACCTCTGGCAGTTTCTGTGGGGGTACCACAGGGTTCAATTCTCACACCGACTCTTTTCTCTGTATATACCAACGATGTTGCTCTTGCTGCGGGTGATTCCTTGATCCACCTCTACTCAGACGACACCATTCTGTATACATCTGGCCCTTCTTTGGACACTGTGTTAACCTCTTACATCTAGACGTTCCGCTAGCAGAACACCTGCTCCAATATCCAATGATAGGCGTGGCGCGAATTACAAATTCCTCAAAAATACAAAAACTTCAATTTTTCAAACATATGACTATTTTACACCATTTTAAAGACAAGACTCTCCTTTATCTAACCACACTGTCCGATTTCAAAAAGGCTTTACAGCGAAAGCAAAACATTAGATTATGTCAGCAGAGTACCCAGCCAGAAATAATCAGACACCCATTTTTCAAGCTAGCATATAAGGTCACAAAAAATAAAACCACAGCTAAATGCAGCACTAACCTTTGATGATCTTCATCAGATGACACTCCTAGGACATTATGTTAAACAATACATGCATGTTTTGTTCAATCAAGTTCATATTTATATCAAAAACCAGCTTTTTACATTAGCATGTGACGTTCAGAACCAGCATTCCCACCGAACACTTCCGGTGAATTTACTAAATTACTCACGATAAACGTTCACAAAAAACATAACAATTATTTTAAGAATTATATATACAGAACTCCTCTATGAACTCGCTATGTCCGATTTTAAAATAGCTTTTCGGTGAAAGCACATTTTGCAATATTCTAAGTTGATAGCCCGGCATCACAGGGCTAGCTATTTAGACACCCACCAAGTTTAGCCCTCACCAAAGTCAGATTTACTATAAGAAAAATGTTATTACCTTTGCTGTTCTTCGTCAGAATGCACTCCCAGGACTTCTACTTCAATAACAAATGTTGGTTTGGTTCAAAATAATCCATAGTTATATCCAAATAGCGGCGTTTTGTTTGTGCGTTCAAGACACTATCCAAGGGTGACGAAGGGTTACGCGCCCGACGCGTTTCGTGCCAAAAAAAATTAAATATTCCATTACCGTACTTCGAAGCATGTCAACCGCTGTTTAAAATCAATTTTTATGCCATTTTTCTCGTAAAAAAGCGATAATATTCTGACCGGGAGTGGTTGTTTTCGTTCAAAGAGAGAGAAAGTAAACATGGAGTCGACTCGTGCATGCGCCTCAGTCTCATAGTATTCTGACCGACCACTATCCAAACGCGCTAATGTTTTTCAGCCATGGCCTGCAAAGCCACCATTCAGCTTTTTGCCGCCTTCTGAGAGCCCATGGGAGCCGTAGGAAGTGTCACGTAACAGCAGAGATCCCCTGTTTTGGATAGAGATGATCAAGAAGGCCAAGAAATGGTCAGACAGGGTACTTCCTGTACAGAATCTTCTCAGGTTTTGGCCTGCCAAATGAGTTCTGTTATACTCACAGACACCATTCAAACAGTTTTAGAAACTTTGGAGTGTTTTCTATCCAAAGCTAATAATTATATGCATATTCTAGTTTCTATAAATAAATAAAATCTTAACTTTATTGACAACACCCAAATGGATACTGTCATTAACGCAGTTCTTCAATAATTACACATCATTCTTAATGCTTTAGCAAACATTATATTAAACAGGACATTCAAATATCCTTACAATTTTTTATTTTTTTATTTATTTTTATTTCACCTTTATTTAACCAGGTAGGCAAGTTGAGAACAAGTTCTCATTTACAATTGCGACCTGGCCAAGATAAAGCAAAGCAGTTCGACAACATACAAAAACACAGAGTTACACTAGGAGTAAAACAACATACAATCAATGATACAGTAGAAAAAAATAAGACTATATACAATGTGAGAAAATTATGTGAGATAAGGGAGGTAAAGGCAAAAAAGGCCATGGTGGCAAAGTAAGTACAATATAGCAAGTAAAACACTGGAATGGTAGATATGTTATTTGAAGAAAGTTCAAAGTTAAAATATAAATAATATGGTGCAAAGGAGCAAAATAAATAAATACAGTAGGGGAAGAGGTAGTAGTTTGGGCTAAATTATAGATGGGCTATGTACAGGTGCAGTGATCTGTGAGCTGCTCTTACAGCTGGTGCTTAAAGCTAGTGAGGGAGATAAGTGTTTCCAGTTTCAGAGATTGTTGTAGTTCGTTCCAGTCATTGGCAGCAGAGAACTGGAAGGAGAGACGACCAAAGGAGGAGTTGGCTTTAGGGGTGACCAGAGAGATATACCTGCTTATAATCCAAGGTAGTGTGAAATGTACTCATAAGCAACCTGGAAATGGATGTTACTCCCCTGAGTTTCCCCCATTCACATTCAGAATACATTGTGAAAAACTAAAATCTTTGCTCACCATTTTTGCTCCAGGCAGATATACTACATCCATAACTATCGGTTTCCTCATTAGCAGGGAGGAGTTTCTGCAATCAAATTGCCCTCGTGCCACAATTTTAGCAAACACAGAAAGGGGCCTATATTGGAGACCAAAAGTCGCCTGGCACACTGCTTAGAGTTTCAACAACATTAATATCTTATTTCTAGCCTACAATCATCGATGTTACTACTAATGTGAAAACAAGACAAAATATGACTATTCTTGCTCAATTTAAGGCAAATATCAAATAATTTTAACATTCATTACAGATGTCAATTGTTGTCCAACATCATGGCTCCGCTGTTGGCATCACCTTTGACAGTGGATTACCGCTGTTGTGGGCCTTTATATCATCTGTCTGACTTTGTTGTTCACACAGGGGAGATATGGGACTATATGGGACTATCGTGGATCCTCTGGGGAGCCTCAACAACCTCATGATGCTGAAGAGGCAGAGAAGAGTCTCTCCAGATCAGAACACCTCAAGAAACACCAGCAGAGATCCACAGGGAAGAGAACTCACTGCTGCTCTGACTGTGGGAAGAGATTCACCTCATCAGGCATTAAAATTCATCAGAAAATCCACACAGGAGAGAAACGTTATAGCTGTGATCAATGTGGGAAGCGTTTTTGTCAATCTGGACAGCTGACAGTGCACCAGAGAACACACACAGGAGAGAAATCTTATAGCTGTCATCAATGTGGGAAGCGTTTTTGTCAATCTGGACAGCTGACAGTGCACCAGAGAACACACACAGGAGAGAAACCTTATAGCTGTCATCAATGTGGGAAGAGTTTTACTACATCTAGCCATATGACACGACACCAGAGAACACACACAGGAGAGAAATCTTATAGCTGTGATCAATGTGGGAAGAGTTTTACAACATCTGGCCATCTGACTAAACACCAGAGAATACACACAGGAGAGAAATCTTATAGCTGTGATCAATGTGGGAGGAGTTTTACTACATCTGGCCATCTGACACTACACCAGAGAATACACACAGGAGAGAAACCTTATTGCTGTGATCAATGTGGGAAGCGTTTTTGTCAATCTGGACAGCTGACAGTGCACCAGAGAACACACACAGGAGAGAAACCTTATAGCTGTCATCAAATCAAAATCAAATCAAATTTATTTTTATATAGCCCTTCGTACATCAGCTGATATTCTCAAAGTGCTGTACAGAAACCCAGCCTAAAACCCCAAACAGCAAGCAAAGCATGTGAAAGAAGCACGGTGGCTAGGAAAAACTCCCTAGGAAAAACTCCCTAGAAAGGCCAAAAACCTAGGAAGAAACCTAGAGAGGAACCAGGCTATGAGGGGTGGCCAGTCCTCTTCTGGCTGTGCAGGGTGGATATTAAAACAGAACATGGTCAAAATGTTAAAATGTTAAAATGTTCATAAATGACCAGCATGGTCAAATAATAATAATCATAGTAGTTGTCGAGGGTGCAACAAGCACGTCCGGTGAACAGGTCAGGGTTCCATAGCCGCAGGCAGAACAGTTGAAACTGGAGCAGCAGCACGGCCAGGTGGACTGGGGACAGCAAGGAGTCATCATACCAGGTAGTCCTGAGGCATGGTCCTAGGGCTCAGGTCCTCCGAGAGAAAGACAGAAAGAGAGAAAGAGAATTAGAGAGAGCATATTTAAATACACACAGGACACCGGATAAGACAAGAGAAATACTCCAGATGTAACAGACTGACCCTAGCCCCCCGACACATAAACTACTGCAGCATAAATACTGGAGGCTGAGACAGGAGGGATCAGAAGACACTGTGGCCCCATCCGATGATACCCCCGGACAGGGCCAAACAGGCAGGATATAACCCCACCCACTTTGCCAAAGCACAGCCCCCACACCACTAGAGGGATGTCTCCAACCACCAACTTACCGTCCTAAGACAAGGCCGAGTATAGCCCACAACGATCTCCGCCATAGCACAACCCAAGGGGGGGGGGGGGGGGGGGTTCGCCAACCCAGACAGGAAGACCACGTCAGTGACTCAACCCACTCAAGTGACGCACCCCTCCCATGGACGGCATGGAAGAACACCAGTAGGCCAGTGACTCAGCCTCTGTAAAAGGGTTAGAGGCAGAGAATCCCAGTGGAAAGAGGGGAACCGGCAAGGCAGAGACAGCAAGGGCGGTTCGTTGCTCCAGCCTTTCCGTTCACCTTCACACTCCTGGGCCAGACTATACTTAATCATAGGACCTACTGAAGAGATAAGTCTTCAGTAAAGACTTAAAGGTTGAGACTGAGTCTGCGTCTCTCACATTGGTAGGCAGACCATTCCATAAAAATGGAGCTCTATAGGAGAAAGCCCTACCTCCAGCCGTTTGCTTAGAAATTCTAGGGACAATTAGGAGGCCTGCGTCTTGTGACCGTAGCGTACGTGTAGGTATGTACGGCAGGACCAAATCGGAAAGATAGGTAGGAGCAAGCCCATGTAATGCTTTGTAGGTTAGCAGTAAAACCTTGAAATCAGCCCTTGCCTTAACAGGAAGCCAGTGTAGGGAGGCTAACACTGGAGTAATATGATCAAATTTTTTGGTTCTAGTCAGGATTCTAGCAGCCGTATTTAGCACTAACTGAAGTTTATTTAGTGCTTTATCCGGGTAGCCGGAAAGTAGAGCATTGCAGTAGTCCAGCCTAGAAGTAACAAAAGCATGGATTAATTTTTCTGCGTCATTTTTGGACAGAAAATTTCTGATTTTTGCAATGTTACGTAGATGGAAAAAAGCTGTCCTTGAAACAGTCTTGATATGTTCTTCAAAAGAGAGATCAGGGTCCAGAGTAACGCCGAGGTCCTTCACAGTTTTATTTGAGACGACTGTACAACCATCCAGATTAATTGTCAGATTCAACAGAAGATCTCTTTGTTTCTTGGGACCTAGAACAAGCATCTCTGTTTTGTCCGAGTTTAAAAGTAGAAAGTTTGCAGCCATCCACTTCTTTATGTCTGAAACACAGGCTTCTAGCGAGGGCAATTTTGGGGCTTCACCATGTTTCATTGAAATGTACAGCTGTGTGTCGTCTGCATAGCAGTGAAATTTAACATTATGTTTTCGAATGACATCCCCAAGAGGTAAAATATATAGTGAAAACAATAGTGGTCCTAAAACGGAACCTTGAGGAACACCGAAATTTACAATTGATTTGTCAGAGGACAAACCATTCACAGAGACAAACTGATATCTTTCCGACAGATAAGATCTAAACCAGGCCAGAACTTGTCCATGTAGACCAATTTGGGTTTCCAATCTCTCCAAAAGAATGTGGTCATCAATGTGGGAAGAGTTTTACTACATCTTGCCATCTGACACGACACCAGAGAATACACACTGGAGAGAAATATTATAGCTGTGATCAATGTGGGAAGAGTTTTATAACATCTGGTTCTCTGACTGTACACCAGAGAACACACACAGGAGAGAAACCTTATAGCTGTGGTCAATGTGGGAAGAGATTCACCGATAAAAGACATCTGAACAAACATCAGAAAATACATGAAGGAGTTATTTCATGATATCAATGATGTAATGTGACAATGTAGAATGTTTTAACATTGTAGTAGGAGTATTTTAATGATGTCACAATGTAGAACCCTACATTTTTGTCCCCTGTTCTATTGATTTCAACATGATATGGATATTAGCCTCAGGGGGGAAATCCAGGCTCTGAAATGGAAGAGTTACTATTTATGAGATTTAACAAAAAGTGACTAACAAAAGAAGAGTTGTGTTCCACTTACCATGTTGGTGACCCACTTGAATCAAAATGCAACACTTCAAAATGTATCTGGCTGTTTTCTACAAGTTGTCCTCTAACCAGGGATGTACACATTATTCCCAGATTCCGTGTGGTTTTTGAGCTGTTCGTTTTAACAGGATGAGTAACCTCATCTCCCTTCTGTCACACAATTGATCATTCCTTTGTTTAGTACAATTGATCTCATCGTGATATCGATGAGTGATGACAAATAAGTGTTGTGTTTCTTTGTTTAGGGACCCCTAAATTTAAATGCATCAGTCCAAAATGTAGCAGGTTGTCCTCTAATCAGTGAGGTAAAATATATCTCCCATTTCCATGTGTTTTTTAGTTGTGTTAGTTTCAACATCATGTACAACCTGATTTCCCCCCTAATGGATATCAGTGATTTATTGCTACTTGTCAAAACAACAGTGTTTTGGTGCTTGTGCAGTTTATAAGGAGCTTGGTTTAAAAAAAAACAAGTAATATGATTATTGTGGCCCATGTTTTGTGTATATAGCACATTTTATGTTTAGGTTTTCAATTTATCCCAAACTGTTTCTGCATGTTGGTTATTGATTTAGACACGTTAAAACTGTGTTTTGACATTGGGGATATCCCACCTAGCAAAATATAATATAAAATAATAATATGTTTCCTCTTGAAGTCAGACATGTCTGTGATAAGGACGACTTGGTTGCTGATTGTCTCAAGGGTGGGCAGTCAAAAACATTTGTGTTTTGCGTTTAGCCAGTGCGTTGCCATGGATAACAATTTATTTTGACTGGACTTTTTTCCATATTGGAGATGTGTTTTGTTTGAGTTCTAGAGTTCTGATTCTTAGGAAGAATTTTATATTGTAGAAGGTGAAGCATTGTAGTTGATTATAATGTGAAATGGAAGTTGTTTTCTGTTGGTGGTGAGCAAACTTGTCCAACAAAAATATAGGATATATTTGTTGTCTTAAGGGTGAAGGTGTTACAGGCTTTGGTTTTTCCATTTATGTTTTGAGGTTGGACTTTAGCACGTCTAGCTCGTTAGCCCGTCTCGCTCGTTAGCACGTCTAGCTCGTTAGCACGTCTAGCTCGTTAGCACGTCTAGCTCGTTAGCCCGTCTAGCTCGTTAGCCCGTCTAGCTCGTTAGCACGTCTAGCTCGTTAGCCCGTCTAGCTCGTTAGCACGTCTAGCTCGTTAGCCCGTCTAGCTCGTTAGCACGTCTAGCTCGTTAGCCCGTCTAGCTCGTTAGCACGTCTAGCTCGTCAGCACGTCTAGCTCCGTTAGCACGTAGGACGCACTGATTGGTGTCACCTCGTTAGTCAGTATGTGTTACACCTGTGCTGGCTTGTCCATCTCGTTAGTGGGAAGGTGTTTCACCTGAGCTGGTCCAGGTTCTATTTAAGAGTGTCTGGCCCAGTGCTCCAGTTGTCTTGATACATGTGGAGAGTCAACACCTTTAGTTGCTCCACCTTTTTGGTTTACTTCCTGTCTTTAAGTTTGGTGTGGGTTTTTCTTCTGTTTGCCTCTTCTTGGGCAGATTTAGTGGGTCTCATGGTGGGTGTCTTTTATGTCCCAGTTGTTGTTACTAGTCAACTTCCAGTGGACACACCCATAGTGTCTTTCAGAACCCCTCCTAAAAAACAAGTTATATTTTGGGTTGGATATTGCATCCAATTAATATTTTAATCAATGACATTTCTTTAGGGTTTATTAGTCTTTCAGTTGTTAATCTTCTGTTTTTTATCCTCTTATGTTTGTTTACTAAATATTTCTGTTTATTTTCATAATTTTTTCCTAGTTTTTTCCTGTGAAGCCATTGTGTTGCATCCTTGTCTGACATGTGCTGTATAAATAAAGCTTGATTTGATTTGAACATATTGCAAAACAAATGAACCCAATGACTGATCTATCAACAGACTCTTGCTAAACCAATGAACAAATATGTGCAAAAGCAACACATCTTTATCCATCTTAGTATGAAAAACAGTATAAAGTCAGTACATCTCCCACTATGTCAAAATAGTGCTGGTATGTAAGTTTTGTATCACTTTTCAACCAACCCAGTGCATTTGTTGAAGATAAATGTTTAATTCAACAATATGTCAAAGGATTCAACTACTTCAAACCGAAACAAACAAATGGATCAACCAGATCAATCCCACTTTTCCAGCCTGCTGAAGGCGTGGTGGAGTGGTAAACACCACCCCCGGCTCTACCAGGGGCTTGAGGTGGTCTCCCACAGCTCTGCTTATGTCATGTTCTGTGGCCTTGCTGTTCCATTTCTTGACTGTCCCTGTAACACAGAAACACATTTAGTCATATTATATAAAACACTCAAAGTAATGGATATGGAGCATCTATGGCCTCAGTTACACCTGGCACCAACATGTGACTTCTGTCATCTGATCTCTCCAAGCTGCATTAGGTTCAGATCTACCAGGATGGGCCTTTGACATAGTCTGGATACAGTCAGGCCACTGAATATGCATAAGCAATGTAAAGATATGCTGGGAAAAGTACATTTGACACAAATTACCTTCGTAATAAATAAATGTTGTTGGTCACATACAGGTGTTCAGCAGATGTTATTGCAGGTGTAGTGAAATGCTTGTCCTTCTAGTTCCCACAGTGCAGTAATATCTAACAAGTGATGTTTCTATATGATAACAATAGAGTAATATATTTAACGCCCCTCCCTCTGTCTGCCTTATTCTCTCTGCTCTTGTTTCCTTATTAGGATGCCGGTGGGCGGAGCTGGGAGGGTCGTCAGCTAAATGGGAAGCACCTGGGCCCGGGTGTGTCCCAGGATAAATAGACCTCTTCCACAGTCATGAAGGGAGACTCTCTCCACGCAGACACCTTGTTGATTTTGGTTGTGTTATCTAATAAATATATATTTTTGATACTCCTTGTCTCCACATTGTCTCCCTTTTGTTGCGAACTCAGAGCTGGTTCGTAATGGAATTAGGAATATATGGATAAACAATGTCAGAGCAGCATAGACTGAGATACAGTTAATACATATGAGATGAGAAATGATATGTAAACATTATTAAAGTGACTAGTGTTCCATTTATTAAAGTGGCCAATGATGTCAAGTCTATATGTAGGCTGCAGCCTCTCTGTGCTATTTAACAGTCTGATGGCCTTGAGATAGAAGCTGTTTTTTCAGTCTTTCGGTCTCAGCTTTGATGCACCTGTACTGATATCGCCTTCTGAATGATAGCGGGTGAACAGGCAGTGGCTCAGGTGGCTCGGGTAATAACAAAAAACATGTATGTATGCCTAAGGGGAAATTCACTTTCATACAGCTTAAAGGGGTGAGAAATTACACCGATATCAGTGGACAATTTGCACTAATGTAAATAAACATAGATGATGGAACATATTCCCTTTTGCTGACGTGATGAATCGCTAAGGGGACATAAATATTTACCATCTAAACCATGTGTGACCTCTCACCTCTCTGGATGTAGAAGTGTTCTTCCTAACCAGTCCCTCAACAGCTCTCTGACTGAGCTCCACCCTCACTGGGTCTTCAGAGGAGAGGAAGGCTGAGGAGGGATGGAAGGATGAATGGATCAGTCAGTCAATAAAGTGTAGAGCTGCTGTCTATGCTGTCTGACAAAATCACTATTTTAGTAGTTCATTAAAGTAAATAAGGCTTTATGACTGCTGAATACCAACTATCAATCACTTAGATCATGTATTTTCAGGTAGAGATACATCCTTGGGACGTCCATAGCCCATTGAAGTTGACATTTAAAATGGTTAAGGTAGGGGTTAAGGTTAGGGTTTAGGGTAGGGATGTCCCAAGGATCCCAGAAAGCATTGACCATCGTGCATTCTTCTGTCTCTTTTACATAGCAGGTGTAAAATAAACACAGACAAGACAAGTAGGCACGCAGTGCATTATGGTCATTGTAGTTTAAAAATAGCATCTAATTATGTAGGGTGACCATACGTCCTCTTTTTCCCGGACATGTCCTCTTTTTGGACCTAAAAAAATGCGTCCGGCCGGGATTTCTAAATCGCCCAAAATGTCCGGGATTCGGCTTTTGCTTCCTACAGTCGCCATTCATTGTGTGCGTTTTGGGGGTTTTGCATTGCTTTGACCGCTTTCAAGCGCTCGTACTAAGACCGAAACAATTGTTAACGCTGTGACAGCACCACATTCTGTCGACATAGCTCAGAAAGCACTAGAAGACATACCTTACTGTGGTGTTTCTACTGATGGGAGCAATCACGGTGCTGTGAAAATATTCCCTCTGCTTATTCAGTATTTTGATTGGAAGAATGGTGGCGTGCAAAGTAAATTAGTCGAAGTTAAAAACACTCCAAATGAGACAGCTGATACGATCGCGCAATACATCAAAGAAACACTGGAAAATAATGGGATTTTTTCCAAATATATTGCATTTACAGTAGGGTGACCATACGTCCGCTTTTTCCCGGACATGTCCTCTTTTTGGAAAACTAAAATTTGGTCACCCTAAATTATGCCAATCTGCATGTGGGGTTGTTAGAGAAGAATGTGATTGTCAGCCCTAACAATCCATTCTAGCAGCTCATCAGGCTCTGAAAAAGTCTTCATTGATGACGTGTTCCGTCTATTCCAGGGGACAGCAGAGGAACTTCATCGATTCCACTCCTTCATCAATACAAGCAGTAAACATCTGAAATTCACCCTCACCTTTGATGCGCATGAAACAAGTTACCCGATGGTTGGACAATACTTTTCTCGTTAATCATCTTAAATACTTAAACTGGAAATCAACCAATCCTCCATTGTTAACGCAGTGGAAAGGTCAAATGCTTTATTATCTACACATGTAAAGTGAGTGAGACGGAGAGAAATAAAATGGTTAGGTTATGGTAAAGTTTATAAAAGATCAAATAAAATATTTTTCCCAAAAATTGTTTTAAGTCCCAATGCAAAGTTACACCTCACTGTTCTATTTTTGGAGTTATTACATAAAACCAATAAGAATTCAGAAGAATGCCAAAGGCAGGTGTGATGTAATATGGAAGACCGGTCTATTCCCTGTGATGTAAACAACAACAGAAATAACTTCAAATGTAGAACTTCAAATTAAACCAATCGTTTGCACTCATGACTTGAGTGATTAAAGTAAACCAACGTTTTGGAAATACATAACGCCATCTAATCAAAGAATGTTAGCTATATGCAGTTATCTTAGCCAGCCAGCTAACATTAGCTAGTTGGCCAACCAGCTATTAGCCTAACCAGCGCAGCCAATCAGCACGGCTATGGTCAGCGAGCTGGAGCTATTAGCCTAACCAGCGCAGCCAATCAGCACGGCTATGGTCAGCGAGCTGGAGCTATTAGCCTAACCAGCGCAGCCAATCAGCACGGCTATGGTCAGCGAGCTGGAGCTATTAGCCTAACCAGCGCAGCCAATCAGCACGGCTATGGTCAGCGAGCTGGAGCCCAACTAATGGAGACCAGTTAGAACCCAACTAACAAAACCCAACTAAAACATGACTGCAGATCAGAAGAGACATACAGAATGATGGCAGGGAAAATCACAGCATTTAGAACAGACACATTTTATACGTAGCAGCACAGCCTTTATGTCATTATTATAGATGACATCCCACACCGTAGCAGCATAGCCTTTATGTCATTATTATAGATGGTATCCCACACCGTAGCAGCATAGCCTTTATGTCATTATTATAGATGGTATCCCACACCGTAGCAGCATAGCCTTTATGTCATTATTATAGATGGTATCCCACACCGTAGCAGCATAGCCTTTATGTCATTATTATAGATGGTATCCCACACCGTAGCAGCATAGCCTTTATGTCATTATTATAGATGACATCCCACACCGTAGCAGCATAGCCTTTATGTCATTATTATAGATGGTATCCCACACCGTAGCAGCATAGCCTTTATGTCATTATTATAGATGGTATCCCACACCGTAGCAGCATAGCCTTTATGTCATTATTATAGATGACATCCCACACCGTAGCAGCATAGCCTTTATGTCATTATTATAGATGATGTCCCACACCGTAGCAGCATAGCCTTTATGTCATTATTATAGATGATGTCCCACACCGTAGCAGCATAGCCTTTATGTCATTATTATAGATGACGTCCCACACCGTAGCAGCATAGCCTTTATGTCATTATTATAGATGACATCCCACACCGTAGCCTTTATGTCATTATTATAGATGACATCCCACACCGTAGCAGCATAGCCTTTATGTCATTATTATAGATGGTATCCCACACCGTAGCAGCATAGCCTTTATGTCATTATTATAGATGGTATCCCACACCGTAGCAGCATAGCCTTTATGTCATTATTATAGATGGTATCCCACACCGTAGCAGCATAGCCTTTATGTCATTATTATAGATGGTATCCCACACCGTAGCAGCATAGCCTTTATGTCATTATTATAGATGACATCCCACACCGTAGCAGCATAGCCTTTATGTCATTATTATAGATGGTATCCCACACCGTAGCAGCATAGCCTTTATGTCATTATTATAGATGACATCCCACACCGTAGCAGCATAGCCTTTATGTCATTATTATAGATGACATCCCACACCGTAGCAGCACAGCCTTTATGTCATTATTATAGATGACACACCGTAGCAGCATAGCCTTTATGTCATTATTATAGATGACATCCCACACCGTAGCAGCATAGCCTTTATGTCATTATTATAGATGGTATCCCACACCGTAGCAGCATAGCCTTTATGTCATTATTATAGATGACATCCCACACCGTAGCAGCATAGCCTTTATGTCATTATTATAGATGACATCCCACACCGTAGCAGCATAGCCTTTATGTCATTATTATAGATGACATCCCACACCGTAGCAGCATAGCCTTTATGTCATTATTATAGATGACATCCCACACCGTAGCAGCATAGCCTTTATGTCATTATTATAGATGGTATCCCACACCGTAGCAGCATAGCCTTTATGTCATTGTTATAGATGACATCCCACACCGTAGCAGCACAGCCTTTATGTCATTATTATAGATGACATCCCACACCGTAGCAGCATAGCCTTTATGTCATTATTATAGATGGTATCCCACACCGTAGCAGCATAGCCTTTATGTCATTATTATAGATGGTATCCCACACCGTAGCAGCATAGCCTTTATGTCATTATTATAGATGACATCCCACACCGTAGCAGCATAGCCTTTATGTCATTATTATAGATGGTATCCCACACCGTAGCAGCATAGCCTTTATGTCATTATTACACAGGAAGGAGCAATGGATGGATAGTTCATTTATTTCCAAAGCTGCAATGATGGGATACACACAGTGTGGATGAATGATCAGTAGTGACGGGATATAAATAGCACTCCCATAGCAATTCTCCATAAAACTGCCCTATAGTATACTAACAAAAAACAATCAAGATGTCTGTCAAAGTTATTGTGATCATATAGTGGATTTAACAATTCCTACTAATTTCTAATTTACTATAATAAAATAAATACATAGTTTCCATGTGTAATCTCATATTCACAACATCAGAATAAACTGTCATCCATTTTAGTATCAAAATATATCAAATTAACCTGAAATATTACTCAATGTCCCCCTCTGGTGGTGAAGAAGTATAATCCACCTAAACTAACAGAACCGGGCTGATAAACTGGCTGGTGTTCATGAGTTTATAAAACACATACTTTATACATGTCATAAATTACCTGCATTGATGAGACACACAGTGTGGATGAATGATCAGTAGTCGACAGGATATAAATAGCACTCCTAAAGAAGATGCAGTGAGGATGAATGATCAGGATATAAATAGCACTCCTAAAGAAGATGCAGTGTGGATGATTGATCAGGATATAAATAGCACTCCTAAAGAAGATGCAGTGTGGATGAATGATCAGGATATAAATAGCACTCCTAAAGAAGATGCAGTGTGGATGAATGATCAGGATATAAATAGCACTCCTAAAGAAGATGCAGTGTGGATGAATGATCAGAATATAAATAGCACTCCTAAAGAAGATGCAGTGTGGATGAATGATCAGGATATAAATAGCACTCCTAAAGAAGATGCAGTGTGGATGAATGATCAGTAGTCGACAGGATATAAATAGCACTCCTAAAGAAGATGCAGTGTAGATGAATGATCAGGATATAAATAGCACTCCTAAAGAAGATGCAGTGTGGATGAATGATCAGTAGCGACAGGTTATAAATAGCACTCCTAAAGAAGATGCAGTGTGGATGAATGATCAGGATATAAATAGCACTCCTAAAGAAGATGCAGTGTGGATGAATGATCAGGATATAAATAGCTCTCCTAAAGAAGATGCAGTGTGGATGAATGATCAGGATATAAATAGCTCTCCTAAAGAAGATGCAGTGTGGATGAATGATCAGGATATAAATAGCACTCCTAAAGAAGATGCAGTGTGGATGAATGATCAGGATATAAATAGCACTCCTAAAGAAGATGCAGTGTGGATGAATGATCAGGATATAAATAGCATTCCTAAAGAAGATGCAGTGTGGATGAATGATCAGGATATAAATAGCACTCCTAAAGAAGATGCAGTGTGGATGAATGATCAGTAGTGACAGGATATAAATAGCATTCTGAATATGATGCATTTTCCAGTTTGCTACCAACTTGAAAGAGGGAACTTCAGCATAAAACCCACATGGAAAACTGAGATTCGGCAAATAACATATAAAGAGAGGCCAAACCAACAACAGAAGTTACTAAAACATAAATTGCTAATTTATGATGTAAAAGGTGGATTTTCTGATGTAATGTCAACTTTATACATTTCTATCCCAGGACCACCCAATTTTCAAATTCTCCATAAATCTGCTGTGGATTACCCAGAATCCCATACCTTTATCACTGAATGTAATGTAAACACACGAGCAGCAGTCTAAGGTCCTGCATCTCAGTGGTAGAGGCATCACTACAGACCCGGGATCAAAACTACAGACACGGGTCCGTTATTGTAAATAAGAATTTGTCCTTAGCTGGTTTGCCTTGTTAAATAAAGGTTAAATAAATGTTTTAAATGTAACTTCATTACACCGTTACACTGGCATACAAACCCGTTAGCATAGAGTTGATAATACATATGACGTTGGAAAATAGTGCATTGTGGGTAGTTTAGAAGATTTCCCTAAATAAGTTAATACTGTAACGACCCTGGGTTTATAAGCACGGATATTGACTCTGCCGTTCGAGCTTTTGCGGCACAGTTGATAGCGCGCTGGACTTCGGGCTTGAAGGTCGAGGGTTCGAGACCTGCTCCCTGCTGTTTCATTACAATACATTTGTAATAACGCAAAAAACATAACTGTTTGTCCTTATAGGGAACCAGATCGTGACTACAACTAGCTTACTAAGTCTTTAACCACACTGTGTTGTTACACTGGTGAGTAAAAAAATCTTCCTACAATCAAACTTGTCTGAAAATAAAATAGACATTTTACTCTACTGCGTTACCCACTCCAGTCAGCAGATGGCGGTCTGGGAATTTAAGGTAATGCTGTTGGTGTGACGTATAATCTAGTGGACGGAACGCTTCTTTCAACAGCAACAACAGTTATTCAGCCACCTCGGTAGCTTGCTAGACAAAATAGCCAAACCAATAAAGCTCTTTAGATGCTTTAGTGTATATTAGCCACTGTGTTTTAAACCCACTTCTGTCGTCTAGTTAGTTATCCGTTTTAATTTCATATTTACGGTGTTTTTGTTATTGATCAGCTAGCGGGCTGGTTAAGTTAGCATTAGCTTAGCTAACATCCCCGACCATGAGCTCACCAAGCTACTCTCCTCCTGCTAAAGAAGAGGTCTGCTGGACGGAGAAAGAGGGACTGTGGCTGAACGTTTTCGTGAAAGAGGAGAAGGAAGAGGAGGCTGTTTCAATACAAAAACAAGTAGAGGGTGAGGCTGTAACTGTGAAAGAAGAAGAGAAAGTAAATATTTAGGCTAATGAATATTTTAGGACCAGCGATGTCCCTTATTCCTACCCTTTAACTTTTTGTCTGACAAAATAAACATTTTACTCAACTGCGTTACCCACTCCAGTCAGCAGATGGCGGTCTGGGAATTTAACGCAATGCTGTTGGTGTGACGTATAATCTAGTGGACGGAACTCTTCTTTCAACAGCAGCAACAGTTAGTCGGACACCAAGGTAGCTTGCTAGACAAAATAGCCGAACCAATAAAGCTCTTTAGACGCGTTAGTGTATATTAGCCTCTGTGTTTTAAACCCACTTTTGTCGTCTAGTTAGTTATCAGATTTAATTTCATATTTACGGTGTTGTTGTTATTATTCAGCTAGCGGGCTGGTTAAGTTAGCATTAGCTTAGCTAGCTAACATTCCCAACCATGCGGTCACTGATCTACTCTCCTGCTAAAGAAGAGAACATCACAGTAAAACAAGAAGTAGAGGGTGAGGCCGTTACTGTGAAAGAAGAAAAAGACGCGTTCAGAGTGAAAGAGGAGGAGGATGTTACAGTAAAAGAAGAGGAGGATGCAGTTTATGGAGTGAAAGAGGAAGAGATGACTGTTACATCGATAGAGGAGGAAACTGGACATCTGGGCCCGGTTTCCCAAACGCATCTTAAGGCGTCCAATGGTTCTAACGGTGAACTTAGCCATAAGATGGTTTTGAGAAACCGTTCCCTGATTAACACTAGTAAGTACTGTCTTAAATACAGAGGCACAAACTCTGCAGTTGTTGAACTGATGTGTGGTGTTAAAGCGGAAATCTGCAATTGCTACACCTATATTGTGACTTTTAAATGATTTATTTATAGCCATTGATTCTTGAAGAATATAACACATGCCTCATGAACTTAGTTCAACTGTTGTACCCCATCAGAACCCCAAATAAGCTTTTTTTACTCCAATGTTTAGAAACAATGTAAACCAACATTGTATAGCCTCAACATGGTTAAAACTATAATGTTGACATCATGGATGGTCAGTCCTTGCATCCATAGTTCTGTCTATGAATTTGAAAGTAGTTACATTTCTCCAACCCCATCATCTTATTACCAAAACAGTGTTTGAACTGCAGATTGATGGGTTGTGTGGGTTTTTTAAACAGCAACAAAATGGCTGCCCAGAGACTTGGTTTGGTAAACAGCTGAGGAATGGGGGCTGGAGAAATGTAACCACTCTCAAATTCATAGAGAAAGCTATTGTAGCAACCGTAACCCAACACCCAGCGACCTCTTCAAGAAGTTCAGACATTTTGGTGTAACAGTTATAAGGTGTTGGCTTGACAGTTGCTGGACCCAGGTTTGAGGTCAGCTCAGGACTACCCCCTGAATTCACTACACTATATATACAAAGGCTGGACATCCATGAGGTCAAAATTATCGTTTTAACCAGATTGAGGCTATATAGTATATTCTAGAATTGCCAGTGAAGATTTCTTGTGGGGGTCAAATTGTTACAGCTGTTGATAAGTCATTGTATAATATTCAGCCAACTTTTTTTTCATGTCATTACATACCTAGATACATTCATGAATTGGTTTGAAACCTTTGTTTTAAAACCTTCTCAAAGTTGGTGCCTTGATGGATTTGTAGAAAACGGTTTGTCATAAAACACTATTTTTTTATTAATTAAATGTAACCTGCTCCAATATCCAATGATAGGCGTGGCGCGAATTACAAATTCCTCAAAAATACAAAAACTTCAATTTTTCAAACATATGACTATTTCACAGCATTTTAAAGACAAGACTCTCCTTTATCTAACCACACTGTCCGATTTCAAAAAGGCTTTACAGCGAAAGCAAAACATTAGATTATGTCAGCAGAGTACCAAGCCAGAAATAATCAGACACCCATTTTTCAAGCTAGCATATAATGTCACAAAAACCCAGAAGACAGCTAAATGCAGTACTAACCTTTGATGATCTTCATCAGATAACAACCCTAGGACATTATGTTATACAATACATGCATGTTTTGTTCAATTAAGTTCATATTTATATCAAAAACCAGCTTTTTACATTAGCATGTGACGTTCAGAACTAGCATACCCCCCGCAAACTTCCGGAGGAATTCGCTAACATTTTACTAAATTACTCACGATAAACGTTCACAAAAAGCATAACAATTATTTTAAGAATTATAGATACAGACCTCCTCTATGCACTCGATATGTCCGATTTTAAAATAAATCTAAATATTCCATTACCGTACTTCCAAGCATGTCAACCGCTGTTTAAAATCCATTTTTATGCAATTTTTCTGGTAAAAAAGCGATAATATTCCGACCGGGAATCTCCGTTTAGCTAAACAGAGGAAAGTAAACAAAGCTTTCGGTCGACGCGGGCACGAGCCTGAGTCTCACAGTACTGTAACCAGCCACTACCCAAACGCGCTACTTTGTTTCAGCCAGAGCCTGCAAAGCCACGATTCAGCTTTTTACCGCCTTCTGAGACCCTATGGCAGCCGTAGGAAGTGTCACGGGACAGCTAAGATCCTCACTCTTCAATAAACAGAGACAAGAAGAACGACACCTTGTCAGACAGGCCACTTCCTGAATGAAACCTTCTCAGATTTTTGCCTGCCAAATGAGTTCTGTTATACTCACAGACACCATTCAAACAGTTTTAGAAACTTTAGGGTGTTTTCTATCCATATGTATTAAGTATATGCATATTCTAGTTACTGGGTAGGAGTGGTAACCAGATTAAATCGGGTACGTTTTTTATCCAGCCGTGAAAATACTGCCCCCTAGCCATAACAGGTTAAAATAAATTTTGATGCCATTTTTCTCGTAAAAAAGCGATAATATTCCGACCGGGAAAGCGTGTTTAGGTTCAGAGACGAAAGAAAATAAAAACATGGGGTCGTCTCGTGCACGCGCCTAAGCCCATTGTCCTCTAATAGAGCACTTGCCAAAAGCGCTAAAGTTTTTCAGCCAGCGCCTGGAATTACATCATTCAGCTTTTTCCCGGGTTCTGAGAGCCTATGGGAGCCGTAGGAAGTGTCACGTTACAGCAAAGATCCTACATTTTCTTTAAACAGAGCCAAGAAGCTCAAGGAATGGTCAGACAGGCCACTTCCTGTACAGAATCTTCTCAGGTTTTGGCCTGCCAAATGAGTTCTGTTATACTCACAGTCACCATTCAAACAGTTTTAGAAACTTTGGAGTGTTTTCTATCCAAAGCTAATAATTATATGCATATTCTAGTTTCTGGGCAGTAGTAATAACCAGATTAAATCGGGTACGTTTTTTATCCGGCCGTGTAAATACTGCCCCCTACCCCCAACAGGTTAACAAACCTCCAAACGAGCTTCAATGCCATAGAACACTCGTTCCGTGGCCTCCAACTGCTCTTAAACGCTAGTAAAACTAATCGCTAATAACCGATCGCTGCCCGCACCCGCCCGTCCAGCATCACGACTCTGGATGGTTCTGACTTAGAATATGTGGACAACTACAAATACCTAGGTGTCTGGTTAGACTATAAACTCTCCTTCCAGACTCACTATAAGCATCTCCAATCCAAAGTTAAATCTAGAATTGGCTTCCTATTTTGCAACAAAGCCTCCTTCACTCACGCTGCCAAACATACCCTCGTAAAACTGACTATCCTACCGATCCTTGACTTTGGCGATGTCATTTTCAAAATAGCCTCCAACACTCTACGCAGCAAACTGGATGCAGTCTATCACAGTGCCATCCGTTTTGTCACCAAAGCCCCATATACCACCCACCACTGGGACCTGTATGCTCTCGTCGGCTGGCCCTCGCTACATATTCGTCGCCAAACCCACTGGCTCCAGGTCATCTATAAGTCTTTGCTAGGCCACCTTATCTCAGCTCACTGGTCACCATAGCAACACCCACCCATAGCACACGCTCCAGGAGGTATATCTCACTGGTCATCCCCAAAGCCAACACCTCCTTTGGCCGCATTTCCTTCCAGTTCTCTGCTGCCAGTGACTGGAACGAATTGCAAAAATCGCTGGAGTTGGAGACTTATATCTCCCTCACTAACTTTAAGCATCAGCTATCTGAGCAGTTTACCGATCGCTGCAGCTGTAAATTGCCCATCTGTAAATAGTCCATCCAACTGCCTACCTCATCCCCATGTTTTTATTTACGTTTTTTTGCTCTTTTGCACACCAGTATTTCTACTTGAACATCTATCACTCCAGTGTTAAATTGTAATTACTTCACTACTATGGCCTATTTATTGCCTTACCTCCGTACTCCATTTGCACACACTGTATGTAGATTTTTCTATTGTGTTATTGACTGTTCGTTTGTTTATCCCACGTGTAACTCTGTTGTTTGTGTCGCACTGCTTTGCTTTATCTTGGCCAGGTCGCAGTTGTAAATGAGAACTTGTTCTCAACTGGCCTACCTGGGTAAATAAAGGACTTGTTCTCAACTGGCCCACCTGGTTAAATAAAGGTGAAATAAAAAATGAAATCTTAACTTTTATTGACAACACCCAAATGGATACTTTTATTAACGTGGTTCTTCTATAATTACACATAATTCATAATACTGTAGCAAACATTATAT
Organism: Salmo salar; assembly: GCF_965601325.2. Classification (NCBI taxonomy): domain Eukaryota; kingdom Metazoa; phylum Chordata; class Actinopteri; order Salmoniformes; family Salmonidae; genus Salmo; species Salmo salar. The sequence goes on from NW_027675365.1 coordinate 361,037, forward strand.
TAAACAGGACATTCAAACAAGCCTTACAATTATAATCCAAAGTAGTGTGAAATGAACTCATAAGCAACCTGGAAATGGAGGTTACTCCCCTGAGTTTAACCCCATTCACATTCAGAATACATTGTGAAAAACTAAAATCTTTGCTCGCCATTTTTGCTCCAGGCAGATATAGTACATCCATAACAAGTGGTTTCCTCATTAGCTGGAGGAGTTTCTATAACCAAATTGCATGTGCATCGCACTCGTGCCGCAATTTTAGCAAACACAGAAAGGGGCCTATATTGGAGACCAAAAGTCGTCTGGCACACTGCTTAGAGTTTCAACAACATGAATAACGTATTTCTAGCCTACAATCATCTATGTTACTACTCATGTGAAAACAAGACAATATATGACTATTCTTGCTCATTTTAAGACAATTGTCAAATAATTTTTACATTCATTACAGACGTCAATTGTTGTCCAACATCATGGCTCCGCTGTTGGCATCACCTTTTACAGTGGATTACCGCTGTTGTGGGCCTTTAATCATCTGTCTGACTTTGTTGTTCACACAGGAGAGAGACTTGACTATCGTGGATCCTCTGGGGAGCCTCAACAACCTCATGATGCTGACGAGGCAGAGAAGAGTCTCTCCAGATCAGAACACCTCAAGAAACACCTGCAGAGATCCACAGGGAAGAGAACTCACTGCTGCTCTGACTGTGGGAAGAGATTCACCTCATCAGGCATTAAAATTCATCAGAGAATCCACACAGGAGAGAAACCTTATAGCTGTAGTCAATGTGGGAAGAGGTTTACTCAGTCAACCAGCCTGATATCACACCAGAGAATACACACAGGAGAGAAATCTTATAGCTGTGATCAATGTGGGAAGAGTTTTAGTCAGTCTCGCTATCTGACAGTGCACCAGAGAACACACACAGGAGAGAAATCTTATATCTGTGGTCAATGTGGGAAGAGTTTTACTACATCTGGCTCTCTGACTTCACACCAGAGAATACACACAGGAGAGAAACCATATAGCTGTCATCAATGTGGAAAAGGTTTTTGTCAATCTAGAGATCTGACAGTGCACCAGAGAACACACACAGGAGAGAAACCTTATAGCTGTGATCAATGTGGGAAGAGTTTTACTACATCTGGCTCTCTGACTTCACACCAGAGAATACACACAGGAGAGAAACCATATAGCTGTCATCAATGTGGAAAAGGTTTTTGTCAATCTAGAGATCTGACAGTGCACCAGAGAACACACACAGGAGAGAAACCTTATAGCTGTGATCAATGTGGGAAGAGTTTTACTACATCTGGCTCTCTGACTTCACACCAGAGAATACACACAGGAGAGAAACCATATAGCTGTCATCAATGTGGAAAAGGTTTTTGTCAATCTAGAGATCTGACAGTGCACCAGAGAACACACACAGGAGAGAAACCTTATAGCTGTGATCAATGTGGGAAGAGGTTTACTCAGTCAACCAGCCTGATATCACACCAGAAAATACACACAGGAGAGAAATCTTATAGCTGTGATCAATGTGGGAAGAGTTTTAGTCAGTCTCGCTATCTGACAGTGCACCAGAGAACACACACAGGAGAGAAACCTTACATCTGTGGTCAATGTGGAAAGAGGTTTACTACATCTGGCTCTCTGACTTCACACCAGAGAATACACACAGGAGAGAAACCTTATAGCTGTCATCAATGTGGAAAAGGTTTTTGTCAATCTAGAGATCTGACAGTGCACCAGAGAACACACACAGGAGAGAAACCTTATAGCTGTGATCAATGTGGGAAGAGTTTTACTACATCTGGCTCTCTGACTTTACACCAGAGAATACACACAGGAGAGAAACCTTATAGCTGTGGTCACTGTGGGAAGACTTTTAGTCAATCTAGCGCTCTGACTTTACACCAGAGAACACACACAGGAGAGAAACCTTATAGCTGTGATCAATGTGGGAAGAGTTTTACTACATCTGTCTCTCTGACTTTACACCAGAGAATACACACAGGAGAGAAACCTTACAGCTGTGGTCAATGTGGAAAAGGTTTTTGTCAATCTGGAGATCTGACAGTGCACCAGAGAACACACACAGGAGAGAAACCTTATAGCTGTAATCAATGTGGGAAAAGTTTTACTCAGCTATGCAACCTGATATCACACCAAAGAACACACACAGGAGAGAAACCTTATAGCTGTAATCAATGTGGGAAAAGTTTTACTCGGTCAAGCAGCCTGATATACCACCAGAGAACACAAACAGGAGAGAAACCTCATAGCTGTGCCCAGAGATAATCTGATAAAAGATCTCTGATCAAATATCAGAGAATACATACATGAAGGAGTTGTTTCATGATATAAATGAAATTAAATCTCACAATGTAGAATGTTTTAACATTGTAGAAGGAGTATTTTAATGATGTCACAATGTAGAATGTTTTACATTTACATTTTAGTCATTTAGCAGACGCTCTTATCCAGAGCGACTTACAGTAGTGAATGCATACATTTCATACATTTTTTTTTTTTTTTTTTTCTGTGCTGGCCCCCCGTGGGAATCAAACCCACAACCCTGGTGTTGCAAACACCATGCTCTACCAACTGAGCTACAGGGAAGGCTGTAGTAGGAGTAATTTAATGATGTCACAATGTAGAACCCTAAACGTTTGTCCCCTGTTCTATTGATTTCAACATGATATGGATATTAGCCTCAGGGGGAAAATCCAGGCTCTGAAATGGAAGAGTTACTATTTATGTGATTTAATAAAAAGTGACTAACACAAATAGAGTTGTGTTACACTTACCATGTTGGTGACCCACTTCAATCACAATGCAACACTTCAAAATGTAGCTAGCTGTTTTCTACAAATTGTCCTCTAACCAGGGATGTACACATTATTCCCAGATTCCGTGTGGTTTTTGAGCTGTTAGTTTTAACAGGACTTGCAACCTCATCTCCCTCCTGTCGTACAATTGATTTCAACATGATATCGATGAGTTATGACAAATTAGTGTTGTGTTCCTTTGTTTAGCGACCCCTACATTTAAATGTATCACTCCAAAATGTAGCTGACTGTCTTCTGCAGGTTGTCCTCTAACCAGTGAGGTAAAATATATCTCCCATTTCCATGTGTTTTTTTAGTTGTGTTAGTTTTAACAGCACGTACAACCTGATTTCCCCCCTAATCGATATCAGTGATTTATTGCTACTTATCAAAACAACAGCGTTTCTGGTGCTTGTGCAGTTTATAAGGAGCTTGGTTTAAAAAAATACAAGTAATATGATTATTGTGGCAGATGTTTGTGTATATAGCACATGTTATGTTTTGGTTTTCAATTCATCCCAAACTGTTTCTGCATATTGGTTATTGATGTAGACAAGTTAAAACTGGGTTTTGACATTGGGGCTATCCCACCAAATATTTCATATTTACATTTCATGTAACATTTAGTAATGATAATTATTTATGCAACCAACTGACAATTTTTTTGTGCAATTATATTGACATTTTTGCCCTGCTTTTAGAATATCAGGGTTCATTCTCACAAGGGTGGGTAGCCATAAAGATTTGTGTTTTGTGTTTAGCCAGTGCGTTACGATGGATCTTATTTTGACTGCACGTTTTTCCGTATTGGAGATGAGTTTGGTTTGGGCTCATTCCAAGGGGACCAGAGTTCTAGAAGCTAGTCAGTTTTTGGAACACGAGAGTTCTAGAAGCTAGTGAGTTTTAGGAAGAGGAGAGTTCTAGAAGCTAGTGAGTTTTAGGAAGATGAGAGTTCTAGAAGCTAGTGGGTTTTAGGAAGACGAGAGTTCTAGAAGCTAGTGAGTTTTAGGAAGACGAGAGTTCTAGAAGCTAGTGAGTTTTAGGAAGACGAGAGTTCTAGAAGCTAGTGAGTTTTAGGAAGACGAGAGTTCTAGAAGCTAGTGAGTTTTAGGAAGACGAGAGTTCTAGAAGCTAGTGGGGGAAAAATGTTTTTTTCTTGTTTTTAATTGTTGACAGCCAGTAGACACCATGTTTATATTAGTGAAGGTGAAGCATTGTAGTTGATTATAATGTGAAATAGAAGTTGTTTTCTGTTGATGGTGAGCAAACTTTTAAGGTGTTAGTCTTTGGTTTTTCCATTTTGTGTTTTGAGGTTGGACTTTAGCACGTCTAGCTCGTTAGCACGTCTAGCTCGTTAGCACATCTAGCTCGTTAGCCCGTCTAGCTCCGTCAGCACGTCTAGCTCGTTAGCACGTCTAGCTCGTCAGCACGTCTAGCTCGTTAGCACGTAGGACGCACTGATTGGTGTCACCTCGTTAGTCAGTATGTGTTACACCTGTGCTGGCTTGTCCATCTCGTTAGTGGGAAGGTGTTTCACCTGAGCTGGTCCAGGTTCTATTTAAGAGTGTCTGGCCCAGTGCTCCAGTTGTCTTGATACATGTGGAGAGTCAACACCTTTAGTTGCTCCACCTTTTTGGTTTGCTTCCTGTCTTTAAGTTTGGTGTGGGTTTTCTTTTGTTTGTCTCTTCTTGGGCAGATTTAGTGGGTCTCATGGTGGGTGTCTTTTAGGTCCCAGTTGTTGTTACTAGTCAACTTCCAGTGGACACCCCCATAGTGTCTTTCAGAGCCCCTCCTAAAACCCACCTGTTTAGTTGTGGTTGTTGTCAGTGACTCTTTGTTAGTTCCTCTTCTATTTAAGGGACATTTCTGGTTTCCTGCTGGGGAACGTAACAACAAACAAACTTCTATTTTGGGTTGGATGTTGCATCATATTGTTTATATTTTTTATCCTTAAGTTTGTTATGTAGTAAATGTGAGTTTTTATTCATTTTTTTCTTTCCGTGAAGCCATGTCTGAAATTTGCTATATAAATAAAGCTTGATTTGAATATATTGCGAAACGAATCAACCCAATGACCGACCAATCAACAGACTCTTGCAAAAGCAACATATTTTGGGCAGCAGGTAGCCTAGTCGTTAGAGCGTAGGGCCAGTAACTGAAAATTTGCTTGATTGAATCCCCAAGCTGACAAGGTAATAATCTGTTATGCCCCTGAACAAGGCAGTTAACTCACTGTTCCCCGGTAGGCCGTCATTGTAAATAAGAATTTGTTCTTGCCTAGTTAAATACATGTAATTTTTTTAAACAAAAAATATATATATCTTGGTCCATCTTAGTATGAAAAACAGTATAAATTATGTATATCAAAAATAGTGTTGAAATCAACAAAGGATTCAACTATTAAACATTGAAACAAACAAATGGATCAACCAGATCAATCCCACTTTTCCAGCCTGCTGAAGGCGTGGTGGAGTGGTAAACACCACCCCCGGCTCTACCAGGGGCTTGAGGTGGTCTCCCACAGCTCTGCTTATGTCATGTTCTGTGGCCTTGCTGTTCCATTTCTTGACTGTCCCTGCAACACAGAAACACATTTAGTTATATAAAACACTCAAAGTAATGTATATGGAGCATCTATGGCCTCATTTACACCTGGCACCTAAATGTGACTTCTGTCATCTGATCACTCCAAGCTGCATTAGGTTCAGATCTACCAGGATGGGCCTTTGACACAGTCAGGCCACTGAATATGCATCAGCAATGTAAAGAGGTGGGGTGAATGAGGGGAAAAGTACATTTGACACAAATTACCTTCATAATAAATCAAATGTTATTGGTCACATACAGGTGTTCAGCAGATGTTATTGCAGGTGTAGTGAAATGCTTGTCCTTCTAGTTCCCACAGTGCAGTAATATCTAACAATTAATATCTAAAAATTTCACAACAAATACCTAATACACACAAATCTAAGGTAAGGAATGGAATTAGGAATATATAAATATATGGATAAACAATGTCAGAGCAGCATAGACTGAGATACAGTGGAGGAAAAAAGTATTTGATCCCCTGCTGATTTTGTACGTTTGCCCACTGACAAAGAAATGATCAGTCTATCATTTTAATGGTTTATTTGAACAGTGAGAGACAGAATAACAACAACAAAAAATCCTGAAAAACGCATGTCAAAAATGTTATAAATTGATTTGCATTTTAATGAGTGAAATAAGTATTTGACCCATTTAACTTGTTCTCTGAAAATAAAATGTACATTTTACTGAACTGCGTCCAGTCAGCAGATGGACTAGATGCCTCTTAGGCCGCCCATTGTGACTCCGTCAAGAATTCAGCAGATCAAGTTTGTATGAAGGTCTGGTTATTAAATGGGTACATAGTTCAATAGTAATATCCTCTAAAACGCTCTGGTGACAAACTTTACTGCCCTGTTTCCAGTTGTCCACATGGCTGGGAGAACCTATTCAAGTAAGTAAGTAAATAGATTTAGAAAATGTAAAAAAAAAACAATGTATTATTAGCTAACTAGCTACAGTGCAGGCTAACTCAAATGAGCTGCTAAATGAGCTAGCTATCTAGCCAACTTCAAATACTGTATAGATAGATAGGTAGCTGGTGATATTTAATTCACTTAGCTAGCGAACTTCATATTAGCTAGCTATCTATTTATCACTGTAAAAAGCAAACTCCAAATGCATTTGTAGGTAGCTAGCTAACAGCCATGGAGGAGGGTGAAAGGATAGCAGCCCCAACTGTCAGTGAGAGAGGAGGCTATTCTGGATAGGGCAGGTACTTTTGTGTAGTTCCTGTCCCTAGAAGTGAGGACGGAGATAATAGTAACATAATATTCAGTGTGGTGTAATTTGACTATAATGAAGTCTGTTTCTTGTGAGGTTTTCTGTCCTCAGATAAAGAGCTCTATGAAAGCCAGTCTACATATGAAGAGGTCCCAATGAAGAGCAGTGGTTCTCAGTCCTGGGGACTCAAAGAGGGGCACATTGTTGTTTTTGCCTTCACACTGCACAGCTGATTCAAATGATTCAAACTCATCATCAAGCTTCAAGTGGTATTTATATATTCATTTGTGATGCCATCCATGATATGATTCTGTTATTGTCACATGCTACACATGTACATATGTGTGCTCATGCATTTATCAATCCAATGTTATCATGATTTGTTATCAGGGATATTATACTTTAGTAATCCACAATGACCTGGTGATGTAACAGTCTAGTAATTACATTGTCTTCCATATTCCTACAGATACCTTGTAACTGGAGATTCCTTCAAAATGATTGCCTACAGTTAACGTGTAGGGCACTGCAAGGTTGGGTGACCAAGGACCAGGAGGGGATCTGCAGCTCGCCGCCGTGTGCCAGAGGAGGAGTCTGCTGCTCTGCAGGATGTTTCAAGGATGGGGTCCAACAACGCAGCAAGAGAGGCAATCCGTGTGCAGGAGATCTTCACCTCCTACTTCATCAAAGAGGGTGCTGTTCCCTGGCAACACCATAGACGTCACTATGCACAACCAAAGGCTCTTTTAAGAGCCATTCACATTGCAATAAGAGTATTCTTCCATTTACTGAGCTATGTCAACTGCAGTTATTCAATTCACAGTTTCTCTCCCTTTGATTTCTACTTCTCAGGTGAGGGTGCTGTTTAGGTAAGGGTGTGATGTCTGTGCAAAAACAAAACAGACTATTTTAAATCACCCATATTGAAAAAATGTAGAACAATTAGACACCCTTATAACCCACACCTACACACTCATGTATCAATCTGATGGATTGTGTTGTGCAGTAAACAGGCTCAGGTGTATAACTGTGGCTCCTTCCACCTTCGATCGAATAGGCAAGAGGGCCAACCATGGAGAATAGTAAGACACTTCATTATTTCTATAACTACGCTGTATTGTTTGTCCTTGTGTGTCCGTTCATGTTTTTCAGCATAAAGTACTCTGCAACCACTTAGTGTGGTGTGGACACCAGGTGAGGCCACACACAGATTCCTGTTGAACACTGTCGCTTTAACTACCTTATTTTCTCAATAACAGTCTCTCTCCTTCACTTCATCCCTCTCTCCTCTTCTCCCTAAATCCTCTAGGTTATATCAGCTGTGTCGACGAACCCCTCCTGCATCTGAACTGGCTACATAGAGGGCACAGCATGATCAGAGGTGAGAGGTCACTTGGTCAGGTCAACAGGAAGTATTATTAAAGAGATGCTTTACATTGAAATACAGACAGAGATGCAGTAGTCCCAGAGTGAATGATCCCAGGTCAGTTTATATTATACAGGAAGTATTATTAAAGAGATGCTTTACATTGAAATACAGATAGAGATGCAGTAGTCCCAGAGTTAATGATCCCAGGTCAGTTTATATTATACAGGAAGTATTATTAAAGAGATGCTTTACATTGAAATACAGACAGAGATGCAGTAGTCCCAGAGTTAATGATCCCAGGTCAGTTTTGCATTTCACCTCCTGATTGATGACTAACAATGTTAGAATAAAAAATAAAAACACAAGGTTTAAACATGCTCTCTCTCTCTCCATCTGCCTCTCGTCTGCAGATATGTTTTGATGTGAGAGGATGCCAACCCCCAGTCCCATCATCACCACCTCACCTGCTTTTAAGAACCTTTGGGCCGACGAGAGACACTATTATGTAATTGTGATGAACTGAGAGAATATTTATGTAGCACTGTGATTCATTAATCATGTGCTGCCTTCCCTGCTCCTATGTGCTTACCTCTTTCCCTTTCTGTCTTTTACACCTCTCAACTGTACATGATTCTGCATGATTTGTTATAATCCCTTACATTTGCTTCCATCCTAGTATTTCTGTCCGCCATCTTTGATCCAGTTCAGTTCTGTGTAGGGGTACCCCTCTCTCCTAGTGTTTCTGTCCTCCATCTTTGATCCAGTTCAGTTCTGTGTAGGGGTACCCCTCTCTCCTAGTATTTCTGTCCGCCATCTTAGACCCAGTTCAGTTCTGTGTAGGGGTACCCCTCTCTCCTAGTATTTCTGTCCACCATCTTTGATCCAGTTCAGTTCTGTGTAGGGGTACCCCTCTCTCCTAGTATTTCTGTCCGCCATCTTTAATCCAGTTCAGTTCTGTGTAGGGTTACGCCTCTCTCCTAGTATTTCTGTCCTCCATCTTTGATCCAGTTGAGTTCTGTGTAGGGGTACCCCTCTCTCCTAGTATTTCTGTCCGCCATCTTTGCTGAAGAAAGTCTAACAGTCACTAGTGCAGCAGCAGCCTCCCCCGGTCCTAGTGCCGACCAGGTAAAAAGTTTAAGATGCGATGGAACGGTTGACGACAAAATATAAATCACAGAAAAAATATATTGACTGATATTGATTTATTTAGGGTGGGGGGGGGGGCTAATGAATATTTTAGGACCAGCGATGTCCCTTATTCCTACCCTTTAACTTTTTGTCTGACAAAATTAACATTTTACTCAACTGCGTTACCCACTCCAGTCAGCAGATGGCGGTCTGGGAATTTAAGGCGATGCTGTTGGTGTGACGTATAATCTAGTGGACGGAACTCTTCTTTCAACAGAAGCAACAGTTAGTCAGACACCACGGTAGCTTGCTAGACAAAATAGCTGAACCGATAAAGATCTTTAGACGCGTTAGTGTATATTAGCCACTGTGTTTTAAACCCACTTCTGTCGTCTAGTTAGTTATCCGATTTAATTTCATATTTGCGGTGTTGTTATTAGTCAGCTAGCGGGCTGGTTAAGTTAGCATTAGCCTAGCTAGCTAACATCTCCGACCATGAGTTCACTAAGCTACTCTCCTCCTGATAAAGATGATGTTGTTGTTGAACTGATGTGTGGTGTTAGAGGGGAAATATTCAATAGCTACATCCATATTGTTACTTTTAAATTAGTTATTTATGGCCATTGAGTCTTGAAGAATATAACACATGCCTCATGAGCTTAGTTCAACTGTTGTACCCCATCAGAACCCCAAATAAGCTTTTTATACTCCAATGTTTAGAAACAATTTAAATGATAAACAAACACTGTAAACACTCACACTCAAAACATGGTTAAAACTATGTTGATATCATGGATGGTCAGTCCTTGCATCCGTAGGTCTGTCTATGAATTTGAGAGTAGTTACATTTCTCCAGACCCATCATCTTATTACCAAATCAGTGGTGGAATTACAGCTTTGTTATTGTTTGGACTGCAGATTGGTTGGTTGATTGTTTTGTGGCTTTTTAAAGGGGCAACCTAGGATTTAAACAGCAACAAAATGGCTGCCCAGAGGCTTGGTTTGGTAAACAGTTGATGGATGGGGGAAGGAGAAGTGTAACCACTCTCAAATTCATAGAGAAAGCTATTGTAGCAACCGTAACCCAACACCTAGCGACCTCGTCAAGAAGTTCAGACATCTTGGCGTAACAGTTATAAGGTGTTGGCTTGACAGTCGCTGGACCCAGGTTTGAGTTCAGCTCAGGGCTACCCACTGAATTGACTACACTATGAATACAAGGACTGGCCATCCATGATGTCATAATGATAGTTTAACCAGGTTTCTAGGCTATATAGTATATTCTAGAATTCATCCAGGATGTCATAATGATAGTTTAACCAGGTTTCTAGGCTATATAGTATATTCTAGAATTCATCCAGGATGTCATAATGATAGTTTAACCAGGTTTCTAGGCTATATAGTATATTCTAGAATTCATCCATGAGGTCAAAATTATTGTTTTAACCAGATTTCAAGGCTATATAGTGCTTGTTTACAAACAGTGGCATTATACGAGCTTATGTTTTGGCTTCTGGTGGGGTAATACAGTTGAAACATTTGAGGCATTTATAAGTTATATTCTTCATGAATCAATGGTTATATAGTAAATGGGTCTTTCTATAACTGCCAGTGTAGATTTCCTGTGGAGGTCAAATTGTTAGAGTTGTTGATAAGTCATTAGCTGTGTTAGAATACTCATACTAACCGTACTATTTGTGATGTTAATTGAGTATATAGTGTGCTTATTGGTCATAGTATGATATGGTTAGTATGCTAAAGTTCCCGGATGTCGTACTAAATTTACCATAATATGACGTAAACACGCAGTACGTTAGGGCCCATAATGCAATTCTTCAGGAAATGGGCGTGGCTTCACATTGTTTTCAGATTTGTAGAAAATGGCGGAAAATATTCAGCTGAAGTCCAACGAGAGCCGATACAAATTCATTGTTTTAACTAATTATGACAAATGTTAAGAAAATGTTGAGCAATGTAATAAAGTAATGTATATTCAAATAATTTACCTTACACGTTATTTTGGCTGACTATTTGCTAGCATGTTATTACAGCAGTATGTATCGGTATGTTATCTAGCTCCCTGACGTTAGTTGGCTTCTTATACATCAAACTTGCCAGTATATGAACTATATTCTATCTAACTAACTACCCAACGTTTATTGACTTGATTATTCCTGTCATTCTTAGCTCAATGGTATAGTCGTAGTGCTTTCTCAATGGACATTCGGATGCTTTCATAAATTCACTCTGACTATCTACTCTGATTTCAGAGCACTCTCGTCTGAGTACCAGAGAGCAGAATAATGAATTTACTAGCGCTCAACACCCGTTGAATATGTCCAGGTGTCAGTAAACGTAGGCAACAAAAACCGTAATTTAAATGTTTTCCAGCAGCACAGTTACAGTCACTCTGGATAACATGAAAACTGCCTAACCAGCTCTGCTAGGGCGAGTAAAATGGTCAGAGTTTCATTTGTGTCTGGAAGTAGCTTGCAAGCTAAGGTCAGAACGGTCAAATCAACCCAACTCCTCGGCCGGAGCGGCCAGTGGCTCCGAGAGCGAAACGGTATGAATTTACAAACGGACAATCTGACAACGCTCTGAATTTATGAAGTACTCTGGTATTCAAGTTGAATTTAAAAACACACCCGAAGTCGTAAAATGTCTAACTTGTAATGTGTTATGCTAACTAGCTAGCAAGAGGTTGCATAGCAACAGCATAAACATCCGGTAGACAGGAGAAGAGCGCTCAACTGAAAGGAAACGGTTCGGTTACAGTTTACTACAATTAACTAATAGTATGTAGTATATACTCATTAAGTATGTAGTTACAGTATACTACAATTAACTAATAGTATGTAGTATATACTCATTAAGTATGTAGTTACAGTATACTACAATTAACTAATAGTATGTAGTATATACTCATTAAGTATGTAGTATACAGTATACTACAATTAACTAATAGTATGTAGTATATACTCATTAAGTATGTAGTTACAGTTTACTACAATTAACTAATAGTATGTAGTATATACTCATTAAGTATGTAGTATACAGTTTACTACAATTAACTAATAGTATATAGTATATACTCATTAAGTATGTAGTTACTATTAGTTAATTGTAGTATACTGTAACTACATACTTAATGAGTATATACTACATACTATTAGTTAATTGTAGTATACTGTATGTAGTATATACTCATTAAGTATGTAGTATACAGTTTACTACAATTAACTAATAGTATGTAGTATATACTCATTAAGTATGTAGTTACAGTATACTACAATTAACTAATAGTATGTAGTATACACTCATTAAGTATGTAGTATACAGTATACTACAATTAACTAATAGTATGTAGTATATACTCATTAAGTATGTAGTTACAGTTTACTACAATGAACTAATAGTATGTAGTATATACTCATTAAGTATGTAGTTACAGTATACTACAATTAACTAATTGTATGTAGTATATACTCATTAATTATGTAGTTACAGTTAAATTAATTAAACTCTCTTGGGCAGGTAGGACACTACCGTCCCACTCACCAACAGCCAGTGAAATAGCAGGGCGCCAAGTTCAAAACAAAAAAAATCTCATAATTCAAACTTACAACTATTTTACACCATTTTAAAGATAAACTTCTCGTTAATCGAACCACATTGTCCGATTTCAAAAAAGGCTTTACGGCGAAAGCATAGCATTAGATTGTTAGGACAGCACCTAGACAAGAAAAACCACACAGCCATCTTCCAAGCAAGGAGAGGCGTCACAAAAACCAGAAATACAGCTAAAATGAATCACTAACCTTTGATGATCTTCATCAGATGGCACTCATAGGACTTTATGTTACACAATACATGTGTGTTTTGCTCGATAAAGTTCATATTTATATCCAAAAACCCCATTTTACATTGGCGTGTAATGTTCAGAAATGTTTTGCCTCCCAAAACTTCCGGTGAATGAGCACATCAATTTACAGAAATACTCATCATAAACGTTGACAAAATATACAACTGTTATTCAAAGAATTATAGATACACTTCTCCTTAACCTCAAACACTTAACTTACATCTAGACGTTCCGCTAGCTAACCTGCTCCAATATCCAATGATGGCGCCAAATACAAACTCCTCTAAAATCCGAAAACTTCCTTTTTTCAAACATATGACTATTTTACAGCATTTTAAAGACAAGACTCTCGTTAATCTAACCACACTGTCCGATTTCAAAAAGGCTTTACAGCGAAAGCAAAACATTAGATTATGTCAGCAGACTACCCAGCCAGAAATAATCAGACTACCCATTTTTCAAGCTAGCATATAATGTCACAAAAACCCAGAAGACAGCTAAATGCAGCACTAAGCTTTGATGATCTTCATCAGATGACAACCCTAGGACATTATGTTATACAATGCATGCATGTTTTGTTCAATCAAGTTCATATTTATATCAAAAAACAGCTTTTTACATTAGCATGTGACGTTCAGAACTAGCATACCCCCCGCAAACTTCCGGGGAATTTACTAACAATTTACTAAATTACTCACGATAAACGTTCACAAAAAGCATTACGATTATTTTAAGAATTATAGATACAGAACTCCTCTATGCACTCGATATGTCCGATTTGAAAATAGCTTTTCGGATGAAGCACATTTTGCAATATTCTAAGTACATAGCCCGGCATCACAGGGCTAGCTATTTAGACACCCAGCAAGTTTAGCATTCACCATAATCACATTTACTATAAGAAAAATGGTCTTACCTTTCCTGTTCTTCGTCAGAATGCACTCCCAGGACTTCTACTTCAATAACAAATGTTGGTTTGGTCCCAAATAATCCATCGTTATATCCGAATAGCGTCGTTTTGTCCGTGCGTTCCAGAAACTATCCGAAATGGTAAATAACGGTCGTGCGCATGGCGCATTTCGTGACAAAGAAATTCTAAATATTCCTTTACCGTACTTCGAAGCATGTCAACCGCTGTTTAAAATCAATTTTTATGCCATTTTTCTCGTAGAAAAGCGATAATATTCCGACCGGGAATCTCCTTTTCGGCAAACAGAGGAAAAAATCACAAAGACGGGGGCGGCCAGGTCACGCGCCTAAGCCCACAGTCCCTTGATCGGCTACTTGAGAAAGGCGATAAAGTGTTTCAGCCTGGGGCTGGGATGACGACATTCTGTTTTTTCCCGGGCTCTGAGCGCCCATGGAAGACGTAGGAAGTGTCACGTTAGAGCAGAGATCCTTTGTAAAAGATAGAGATGGCAAAGAAGTTCCAGAAATGGTCAGACAGGCCACTTCCTGTAAAGGAATCTCTCAGGTTTTGACCTGCCATTTGAGTTCTGTTATACTCACAGACACCATTCAAACCATTTTAGAAACTTTAGGGTGTTTTCTATCCATATATAATAAGTATATGCATATTCTAGTTACTGGGTAGGATTAGTAACCAGATTAAATCGGGTACGTTTTTTATCCAGCCGTGAAAATACTGCCCCCTAGCCATAAGAGGTTAGATGAAGTAGCCCAAGCCATGCCACTATGTTTGCAGTCTGTGGTGGCAGCAGCTCAGGCAGTTGAGGACTCGGCATCTGTTGTGCTCTATCATGATTTGACTTTAACCTCTTACATCTAGACGTTCCGCTAGCGGAACACCTGCTCCAATATCCAATGATAGGCGTGACGTTGATAAAATTTTAAACTGTTATTCAAAGAATTATAGATACACTTCTCCTTAATGCAACCGCTGTGTCAGATTTCAAAAAAACTTTACAAGAAAACACACTTTGCAATAATCTGAGTACGGCGCTCAGTCAGGAAACCAAACCCGCCCTTTTGTGGAGTCAACAAAACTCAGAAAA
The DNA here is from genome assembly GCF_965601325.2 of Salmo salar. Taxonomy (NCBI): domain Eukaryota; kingdom Metazoa; phylum Chordata; class Actinopteri; order Salmoniformes; family Salmonidae; genus Salmo; species Salmo salar. Next base: position 376,056 of record NW_027675365.1, read on the forward strand.
AGCATTATAAATATTCACTTACCTTTGATGTTCTTCATCGGAATGCACTCCCAGGAATCCCAGTTCCACAATAAATGTTCATCTGTTTCGATAAAGTCCATATATATGTCCAACCTCCTTTTTGTTTGCGCGTTCGGTCGAGTAATCCAAATGCACTGTGCTCGCGCAGTAAGTTCAGACGAAAAGTCAAAAAAGTTATATTACAGTTCGTAGAAACATGTCAAACGATGTATAGAATCAATCTTTCGGATGTTTTTATCATAAATCTTCCATAATATTCCAACCGGACAAGTCCTGTCTTCATAAAGGAAAGAGAACTGAGCTCGTGCTCATGGCTGCGCACGTAACTAAAATAATGGCCAACGGCCAGACACCTCACTCAATCAGCTCTTATTCTCTCCCCATTCACAGTAGAAGCCTGAAACAACATTCTAAAGACTGTTGACATCTAGTGGAAGCCTTAGGAAGTGCAAAATGACCCCAAAGATACTGTAATTCTCACGGGTACAGAGCTAAGTCTCATGGGTGCGCACACCACTGAGCTCATGTCATTTTTTCAGTCATCTTATTCCAAGATCTCTTATTCTCTCCCCATTCACAGTAGAAGCACGAAACAACGTTCTAAAGACTGTTGACATCTAGTGGAAGCCTTAGGAAGTGCAAAATGACCCCAAAGACACTGTATACTGGATAGGCAATCACTTGAAAAACTACAAACCTCAGATTTCCACACTTCCTGGTTGGATTTTTCTCAGGTTTTTGCCTGCCATATGAGTTCTGTTATACTCACAGACATCATTCAAACAGTTCTGGAAACTTCAGAGTGTTTTCTATCCAAATCGACTAATAATATGCATATCCTACATTCTGGGCCTGAGTAGCAGGCAGTTTACTACGGGCACGCTTTTCATCCGGACGTCAAAAAACTGCCCCCTATCCCAAAGAAGTTAACTCTCCTCCAAACAAGCTTCAATGCCATACAACACTCCACCCGTGGCCTCCAACTGCTCTTTAAACGCTAGTAGAACTAAATGTATGCTCTTCAACCGATCGCTGCCCGCACCCGCCCGTCCAGCATAACTACTCTGGACGGTTCTGACTTAGAATATGTGGACAACTATAAATACCTAGGTGTCTGGCTAGACTGTAAACTCTCCTTCCAGGCTAATATTAAGCATTTCCAATCCAAAATTTAATCTATAATCGGCTTCCTATTTCACAACAAAGCCTCCTTCACTCACGCTGCCAAACATACCCTCGTAAAGCTGACTATCCTACCGATCCTTGACTTCGGCGATGTCATTTTCAAAATAGCCTCCAACACTCTACTCAGCAAACTGGATGCAGTCTATCACATTGCCATCCGTTTTGTCACCAAAGCCCCATATACCACCCACCACTGCGACCTGTATGCTCTCGTCGGCTGGCCCTCGCTACATATTCGTCACCAAATCCACTGGCTCCAGGTCATCTATAAGTCTTTGCTAGGTAAAGCTCCGCCTTAACTCAGCTCACTGGTCACCATAGCAACAGCCACCCATAGCACGCACTCCAGGAGGTATATCTCACTGGTCATCCCCAAAGCCAACACCTACTTTGGCCGCATTTCCTTCCAGTTCTCTGCTGCCAATCACTGGAACGAATTGCAAAAATTTCTGAAGTTGGAGACTTATATCTATCTACCTCATTACCTTTAAGCATCAGCTATCTGATCAGCTTACCGATTGCTGCAGCTGTACACAGCCCATCTGTAAATTGCCCATCTGTAAATAGCCCATCCAACTGCCTACCTCATCCCCATGTTTTTATATACTTTTTTTGCTCTTTTGTACCCCAGTATCTCTACTTGCACATCATCATCTGCACATCTATCACTCCAGTGTTAATTTGCTAAATTGTCATTACTTTGCTACTATGGCCTATTTATTTCCTTACCTCCTTACTCCATTTGCACAACTGTATATAGATTTTTCTGTTGTGTTATTGACTGTACGTTTGTTTATCCCACTTGTAACTCTGTGTTGTTTGTGTCACACTGCTTTGCTTTATCTTGGCCAGGTCGCAGTTGTAAATGAGAACTTGTTCTCAACTGGCCTACCTGGTTAAATAAATAAATAAAATCTTAACTTTATTGACAACACCCAAATGGATACTGTCATTAACGCAGTTCTTCAATAATTACACATAATCCTTAATGCTTTAGCAAACATTATATTAAACAGGACATTCAAATATCCTTACAATTATAATCCAAAGTAGTGTGAAATGAACTCATCATCAACCTGGAAATGGAGGTTACTCCCCTGAATTTCCCCCATTCACATTCAGAATACATTGTGAAAATCTAAAATCTTTGCTCACCATTTTTGCTCCAGGCAGATATACTACATCCATAACTATCGCTTTCCTCATTAGCAGGGAGGAGTTTCTGCAATCAAATTGCCCTCGTGCCACAATTTTAGCAAATACAGAAAGGGGCCTATATTGGAGACCAAAAGTCGTCTGGCACACTGCTTAGTGTTTCAACAACATGAATAACTTATTTCTAGCCTACAATCATCGATGTTACTACTAATGTGAAAACAAGACAAAATATGACTATTCTTGCTCATTTTAAGGCAAATGTCAAGTAATCATTACATTCATTACAGATGTCAATTGTTGTACAACATCATGGCTACGCTGTTGGCATCACCTTTTACAGTGGATTTCTGCTGTTGTGGGCCTTTAACCATCTGTATGACTTTGTCATTCACACAGGAGAGAGACGTGACTATCGTGGATCCTCTGGGGAGCCTCAACAACCTCATGATGCTGACGAGGCAGAGAAGAGTCTCTCCAGATCAGAACTCCTCAAGAAACACCAGCAGAGACCCACAGGGAAGATAATTCACCGCTGCTCTGACTGTGGGAAGAGATTCACCTCATCAGCAGGCATTAAAATTCATCGGAGAAGCCACACAGTAGAGAAAGCTTATTGCTGTACTCAATGTGGGAAGAGTTTTGATACAGCTAGCCATCTTATTGTACACCAAAGAACACACACAGGAGAGAAATCTTATAGCTGTGATGAATGTGGGAAGAGTTTTACTCGTTCAACCAGCCTGAAATTACACCAGAGAATACACACAGGAGAGAAACTTTCTAGCTGTGATGAATGTGGGAAGAGTTTTACTCATCTAATCAACCTGATAACACACCAGAGAACACACACAGGAGAGAAACCATACAGCTGTGATGAATGTGGGAAGAGTTTTACTCATTCAACCAGCCTGAAATTACACCAGAGAACACGCACAGGAGAGAAACCTTTTAGCTGTGATCAATGTGGGAAGTGTTTTACTCATCGAAGCAGCCTGATATCACACCAGAGAATACACACAGGAGAGAAACCGTATATCTGTGATGAGTGTGGGAAGAGTTTTACTTGCTTGCGCAATCTGACTCTTCACCAGAGAACACACACAGGAGAGAAACCCTATAGCTGTACTCGATGTGGGAAGTTTTTTTTTAAATCTAACCATCTGACGATACACCAAAGAAGACACACAGGAGAGAAACCCTATAGCTGTACTCAATGTGGGAAGAGTTTTGTTCAATCTGGAGAACTGAAGATGCACCAGAGAAGACACACAGGAGAGAAACCCTATAGCTGTACTCGATGTGGCAAGAGTTTTGTTCAATCTGGCAAACTGAAGATACACCAAAGAACACACACGGGAGAAAAACCTTATAGCTGTGGTCAATGTGGGAAGAGGTTTGCTGCATCTAGCACTCTGACTCAACACCAGAGAACACACACAGGAGAGAAACCTTATAGCTGTGATCAATGTGGGAAGAGTTTTACTACATCTAGCACTCTGACTCTACACCAGAGAACACACACAGGAGAGAAACCTTATAGCTGTGATCAATGTAACAAGAGATACTCTGATAAAAGATCTCTGATCAAACATCAGAAAATACATGAAGGAGTTGTTTCATGATATCAATGATATAATCTCACAATGTAGAATGTTTAAACATTTTAGAAGGAGTATTTTAATGATGTCACAATGTAGAACCCTAAACGTTTGTCCCCTGTTCTATTGATTTCAACATGATATGGATATTAGCCTCAGGGGGAAAATCCAGGCTCTGAAATGGAAGAGTTACTATTTATGAGATTTAACAAAAAGTGACTAACACAAAAAGAGCTGTTACACTTACCATGTTGGTGACCCACTGGAATCAAAATGCAACACTTCAAAATGTAGCTAGCTGTTTTCTACAAATTGTCCTCTAACCAGGGATGTACACATTACTCCCATATTCCATGTGGATTTTGAGCTGTTAGTTTAACAGGACATGCAACCTCATCTCCCTCCTCTCACACAATTGATTTCAACATGATATCGATGAGTGATGACAAATAAGTGTTGTGTTCCTTTGTTTAGCGACCCCTAAATTTAAATGTATCACTCCAAAATGTAGCTGACTGTCTTCTGCAGGTTGTCCTCTAACCAGTGAGGTAAAATATATATCCCATTTCCATGTGTTTTTTAGTTGTGTTAGTTTCAACATCACGTACAACCTGATTTCCCCCCTAATCGATATCAGTGATTTATTGCTGCTTGTGCAGTTTAAGGAGCTTGTTTAAAAAATTACAAGTAATATGATTATTGTGGGAGATGTTTGTGTATATTGTGTATATAGGGAAGGAATATATGGGAAGGTGTTTCACCTGAGCTGGCTTGTCCATCTCGTTGGTAGGAAGGTGTTTCACCTGAGCTGGTCCAGGTTCTATTTAAGAGTGTCTGGCCCAGTGCTCCAGTTGTCTTGATACATGTGGAGAGTCAACACCTTTAGTTGCTCCACCTTTTTGGTTTGCTTCCTGTCTTTAAGTTTGGTGTGGGTTTTTCTTTTGTTTTCCTCTTCTTGGGCAGATTTAGTGGGTCTCATGGTGGGTGTCTTTTATGTCCCAGTTGTTGTTACTAGTCAACTTTTAGTGGACACCCCCATAGTGTCTTTCAGAGCCCCTCCTAAAAAACAAGTTATATTTTGGGTTGGATGTTGCATCCAATTAATATTTTAATCAATGGATTTTCCTTAGAATGCTAATTCGTCTTTCAGTTGTTAATCTTATGTTTGTTGTGGTAAATATTTCTGTTTATTTTCATTGTTTTATTATTTTTTCCTGTGAAGCATCCATGTCTGGAATGTGCTGTATAAATAAAGCTTGATTTGAACATATTGCAAAAGAAATTAACCCAATGACTGACAATCAACAGACTCTTGCTAAACCAATACGTATCTTGGTCCATCTTATTATGAAAAAAGTATAAATTCAGTATATCTCCCACTATGTCAAAATAGTGCTGGTATGTACGTTTAGTATCACTTTTCAACCAACCCAGTGCATTTGTTGAAGATAAATGTTTAATTCAACAATACATCAAAGGATTCAACTACTGCAAACCGAAACAAACAAATGGATCAACCAGATCAATCCCACTTTTCCAGCCTGCTGAAGGCGTGGTGGAGTGGTAAACACCACCCCCGGCTCTACCAGGGGCTTGAGGTGGTCTCCCACAGCTCTGCTTATGTCATGTTCTGTGGCCTTGCTGTTCCATTTCTTGACTGCCCCTGCAACACAGAAACACATTTAGTCATATTATATAAAACACTCAAAGTAATGGATATGGAGCATCTATGGCCTCAGTTACACCTGGCACCTACATGTGACTTCTGTCATCTGATCTCTCCAAGCTGCATTAGGTTCAGATCTACCAGGATGGGCCTTTGACAAAGTCAGGCCACTGAATATGCATAAGCAATGTAAAGAGATGGGGTGAATGAGGGGAAAAGTACATTCTACACAAATGACCTTCATAATATCAAAGAACAAATGTGTGTCTGAGGGGAAATTAACTTCATACAGCCAAAAGGGGTGAGAAATTACACCAATATCAGTGAACAATTTGCACTAATGTAAATTAACATAGATGATGGAACATATCACCTTTTGCTGACGTGATGAACCGCTAAGGGGACATAAATATTTACCATCTAAACCATGTGTGACCTCTCACCTCTCTGGCTGTAGAAGTGTTCTTCCTAACCAGTCCCTCAACAGCTCTCTGACTGAGCTCCACCCTCACTGGGTCTTCAGAGGAGAGGAAGGCTGAGGAGGGATGGAAGGATGAATGGATCAGTCACTCAATAAAGTGTAGAGCTGCTGTCTGACAAAATCACTATTTTAGTAGTTCATTAAAGTAAATAAGGCTTTATGACTGCTGAATACCAACTATCAATCACTTAGATCATGTATTTTCAGGTAGAGATACATCCTTGAATGTCCCTAGACCTTTGAAGTTGACATTTAAAATGGTTAAGGTAGGGGTTAAGGTTAGGGTTTAGGGTAGGGATGTCCCAAGGATCCCAGATAGCATTGACCATTGTGCATTCTTCTGTCTCTTTTACATAGCAGGTGATGGGTTCTGACTTCTGAACTTGAAAATATTAAATATCCTTATTATGTGAAATTGAATGAAACAATAATGTATGTTGATGCTAATATGATGTACAATATTCCATGATGTTTCTATATGATAACAATAGAGTAATATATTTAATATGATGTACAATATTCCATGATGTTTCTATATGATAACAATAGAGTAATATATTTAATATGATGTACAATATTCCATGATGTTTCTATATGATAACAATAGAGTAATATATTTAATATGATGTACAATATTCCATGATGTTTCTATATGATAACAATAGAGTCATATATTTAATATGATGTACAATATTCCATGATGTTTCTATATGATAACAATAGAGTCATATATTTAATATGATGTACAATATTCCATGATGTTTCTATATGATAACAATACAGTAAAATATTTAATGTCATATACTATTTAACAGTTTCACTAATTCATTTTAATGAACTTAATCATTATGACACACCCCTCTCTATTGTCATTGGTTGCACTAATTGCACTGTTTGTCTACATAACCTGGTTCAAGTATTGATGACATCACCCTGAAGAAGGCATAGTGATGCTGAAACGTTGGTAAATACCCAATAAATTACTGGGAGTTTATATATGGAGTGTGCGACTTTATTTATTTTGATAGTTTATTCGCCATTAGTCAGGACCTCCTCGCAAACTATTTTTCTGGGTGTGCGCCAGCTCATGTTTTTTAAGGGTAGGTAACAACACATCCGCCACACTGATCCTCAACACAGGGGCCCCTCTGGGGTGCGTGCTCAGCCCCCTCCTGTACTCCCTGTTCACTCATGACTGCACAGCCAGGCACGACTCCAACACCATTATTAAGTTTGCCGATGCCACAACAGTGGTAGGCCTGATCACCAACAACGATGAGACAGCCTATAGGGAGGAGGTCAGAGACCTGGCCGTGTGGTGACAAGACAACAACCTCTCCCTCAACGTGATCAAGACTAAGGAGATGATTGTGGACTACAGGAAAAGGAAGACAGCACGCCCCCATTCTCATCGATGGGGCTGTAGTGGAGCAGGTTGAGAGCTTCAGGTTCCCTGGTGTCCACATCACTAACAAACTATCATGGTCCAAGCACACCACGATAATCGTGAAGAGGGCACGACAAAACCTATTCCTCCTCAGGAGACTGAAAAGATTTAGCATGGGTCCTCAGATCCTCAAAAGCTTCTACAGCTGCACCATCGAGAGCATCCTGACTGGTTGCATCCCTGCCTGGTATGGCAACTGCTCTGCCTCTGACCGCAAGGCACTACAGAGGGTAGTGCGTACAGCCCAGTACATCACTGGGGCCAAGCTCCCTGCCATCCAAGACCTCTTTACCAGGCGGTGTCAGAGGAAGCCCCCCCCCCACCCACACTCTCTGTTATCATCTATGCATAGTCACTTTAATAACTCTACCTACATGTACATATTACCTACTAACCGGTGCCCCCACACATTGACTCTGTACCGGTACCCCCTGTATATAGCCCCCACATTGACTCTGTACCGGTACCCCCTGTATATAGTCTCACTATTGTTATTTAACTTCTGCTCTTTCATTCTTGTTCCTTTTATTTAGTATTCTTATTTGTGCTTTTTAAAACTGCATTGTTGGTTAGGGGCTTGTAAGTAAGCATTTCACTGTAAGGTCAAATTCAATTTGATTTGATAGACTCGTAGTACAGAATGAATGACTGACTGCCCAGTTCAACATCAGTTCACCGTCTCACCTCATACTGTATTGGAGCAGCAGCAGCTGACTGCCCAGTTCAACATCAGTTCACCGTCTCACCTCATACTGTATTGGAGCAGCAGCAGCTGACTGCCCAGTTCAACATCAGTTCACCGTCTCACCTCATACTGTATTGGAGCAGCAGCAGCTGACTGCCCTGTTCAACATCAGTTCACCGTCTCACCTCATACTGTATTGGAACAGCAGCAGCTGACTGCCCGGTTCAACATCAGTTCACCGTCTCACCTCATACTGTATTGGAGCAGCAGCAGCTGACTTGATCGTTGATACTAATCATCATGTTTGAATCTGAGAGTAAATAGAGCCGACTACACTCTAAAAATGAAGGGTTCAACTGGAGTTGTTCTCAGATCCCCTAAGAACCGTAGGGTTCTTGGTCAATGAAAAACAGCCCCAAAAGGTTCTTCAAAGAACTTGTTAGAAGGTGGGTTCATCGAGGAACCTCCGTTGTTGCTGGACTTCTTCCGGGAACTTCGCAATTACAACTGAAAACGATGGTGACAAGTTTGGATGCGACAACAGTTAAAAAGGTTAAGTTGTGTTGATGTTTGGCTCTGAATATGTCTCGAAATAATGTATTATAATAAAATAACATACTAATAATGAATAACGAAGACAATGATAGTTTTCTGTGAATATCTTCCATAACGTTACTATAGTTAATTAACGTAAATATTAGAAAGCCGGGTTTGACCGTCGGCGTTGTATGAGCTACAGTACAGTACCGTTAGCTAGCTAGCTAACGTTATGTCCTAACTAGGCACAACTAGGTTTGGATTATTTCCTCAACTATATTCTTTCCCATATATTGTATATCGTTTCCATAAAGCCAACATGGCTTTACACTCATTAACGTAAGTTTCCAATCAAGAGCAGTTCTCACTTTTGTGATAATGAACTAGCTAACGTTAGCTTCGTTAACTAACTAATTAACTAAGTAAGGACGGTGACCTGTCCAGACGAGATGTTACAACGAACTGAATCGTCAATGGAGGTCTTCCTCTTTATATAGGCTGCTACAGCATGCAATACTATTAACTCACAAGGGGGCAGAACGTTACATGGACAATACTATCCCATTTTGGAAACGTTACATGTACAGTACTATCCCATTTTGGAAACGTTACATGGACAATACTATCCCATTTTGGAAACGTTACATGTACAATACTGTCCCATTTTGGAAACGTTACATAGACAATACTATGCCATTTTGGAAACGTTACATGTACAATGCTATCCCATTTTGGAAACGTTACATGGACAATACTATCCCATTTTGGAAACGTTACATGTACAATATTATCCCATTTTGGAAACGTTACATGGACAATACTATCCCATTTTGGAAACGTTACATGTACAATACTATCCCATTTTGGAAACGTTACATGTCCGCCCCCTTGTGGAGGGAAATTAATATCTTAGATGGTAGCTGTAGATGGGATTCAAATGCATAATGGTATTAATACAGTGTCTAGACTGCCTCTTTTGTAAATGCCCTTCAGAATCCAAACACAGTATTGCCACGCAGCAAAATGTTGAGTAAAATCTTTCAAGTCAGCCTGTCACACAATGCTATTCTCAAACATAACTAATATTAATAATCAATTAATATTTTAACCTACAGGAATATTTTCATTTTTCACATTTCTATGTTAGTTCCTAGGATTTTGCAACTCATACATTTATATCTTTCAATACTTCTAAAATGGGGTACAGGTGTAAAATAATTACAGGTTTAAAACAATTACAGGTTTAAAATAATTACAGGTGCACCTTACTAGCTTATACTATATCATAAACAGTCTTAAATAGTAAACAAAGATTCTAGTTTTCATCCAGTTCACACAGATAGCTGACTCAGCCCTGTTTACACCTCCAAGGTGCCCCCCACTTAGGAATACACACTCAGAGGCTTTTCTAAAAACTCCACTTTACGTGCTCACCACCAACAGAAAACAACTTCCATCCACTACAATGCTTCACCTTCACCAATATAAACATGGTGTCCACTGGCTGTCAACAATTAAAAACAATTAAAAAAATAATAATTACCACGAGCTTCTAGAACTCTCGTCCCCTTGGAATGAACCCAAACAAAACTCATATCCAATACGGAAAACTAAGTTCTTAATAATTTGTAGAAAACAGCTAGCTACATTTTGATTCCAGTGGGTCACCAACGTGGTAAGTGTAACATCAAATCAAATTTCAAATCAAATTTATTTTTATATAGCCCTTCGTACATCAGCTGATATTCTCAAAGTGCTGTACAGAAACCCAGCCTAAAACCCCAAACAGCAAGCAAAGCATGTGAAAGAAGCACGGTGGCTAGGAAAAACTCCCTAGGAAAAACTCCCTAGAAAGGCCAAAAACCTAGGAAGAAACCTAGAGAGGAACCAGGCTATGAGGGGTGGCCAGTCCTCTTCTGGCTGTGCAGGGTGGATATTAAAACAGAACATGGTCAAAATGTTAAAATGTTAAAATGTTCATAAATGACCAGCATGGTCAAATAATAATAATCATAGTAGTTGTCGAGGGTGCAACAAGCACGTCCGGTGAACAGGTCAGGGTTCCATAGCCGCAGGCAGAACAGTTGAAACTGGAGCAGCAGCACGGCCAGGTGGACTGGGGACAGCAAGGAGTCATCATACCAGGTAGTCCTGAGGCATGGTCCTAGGGCTCAGGTCCTCCGAGAGAAAGACAGAAAGAGAGAAAGAGAGAATTAGAGAGAGCATATTTAAATACACACAGGACACCGGATAAGACAAGAGAAATACTCCAGATGTAACAGACTGACCCTAGCCCCCCGACACATAAACTACTGCAGCATAAATACTGGAGGCTGAGACAGGAGGGATCAGAAGACACTGTGGCCCCATCCGATGATACACAACTCTTTTTTTGTTAGTCACTTTTTGTTAAATCTCATAAATAGTAACTCTTCCATTTCAGAGCCTGGATTTTCCCCCTGAGGCTAATATCCATATCATGTTGAAATCAATAGAACAGGGGACAAACGTTTAGGGTTCTACATTGTGACATCATTAAAATACTCCTACTACAATGTTAAAACATTCTACATTGTGACATTATTTCATTGATTGAGGTATTTTATCAGATTATCTCTGGTCACACTGATCACAGCTGAGGTTTCTCCTGTATGTGTTATATGGTGTGAAGTCCGCTTGTTAGACATAGTAAAACTCTTCCCACATTGAGCACAGCTATAAGATTTCTCTCCTGTGTGTGTTTTCTCTGGTGTGACATCAGGCTGGTTGACTGAGTAAAACTCTTCCCACATTGATTACAGCTAAAAGGTTTCTCTCCTGTGTGTGTTCTCTGGTGTTTAGTTAGACAGCTTTTCTCATTAAAGCTCTTCCCACATTGAGCACAGCTATAAGGTTTCTCTCCTGTGTGTGTTCTCCGGTGTTTAGTCAGACAGCTAGATGTAACATAACTCTTCCCACATTCATCACATCTATAAGATTTCTCTCCTGTGTGTGTTCTCTGGTGTGATATCAGGCCAGTTGACCTAGTAAAACTCTTCCCACATTGAGCACAGTTATAACATGTCTCTCCTGTGTGTGTTCTCTGGTGTTTAGTCAGACTGCTAGATTTAACATAACTCTTCCCACATTCATCACATCTATAAGGTTTCTCTCCTGTGTGTGTTCTCTGGTGTTTAGTCAGACTGTTAGATGTAACAAAACTCTTCCCACATTCATCACAGCTATAAGGTTTCTCTCCTGTGTGTGTTCTCTGGTGTGATATCAGGCCAGTTGACCTAGTAAAACTCTTCCCACATTGAGCACAGTTATAAGGTTTCTCTCCTGTGTGTGTTCTCTGGTGTGATATCAGGCTGGTTGATTGAGTAAAACTCTTCCCACATTGAGTACAGCTAAAAGGTTTCTCTCCTGTGTGGGTTCTCTGATGAATTTTAATGCCTGATGGGGAGGTGAATCTCTTCCCACAGTCAGAGCAGCAGTGAGTTCTCTTCCCTGTGGATCTCTGCAGGTGTTTATTGAGGTGTTCTAATGTGGAGAGACTCTTCTCTGCCTCTTCAGCATCAAGAGGTTGTTGAGGCTCCCCAGAGGATCCACGATAGTCACGTCTCTCTCCTGCGTGAACAACAAAGTCAGACAGATGATTAAAGGTCCACAAAATGAGCAAGAATAGTCATATTTTGTATTGTTTTCACATTAGTAGTAACATGATGATTGAGGGCGATGCACACACAATCTGATTGTAGAAACTCCTCCCTGCTAATGAGGAAACCGCTAGTTATGGATGTAGTATATCTGGTAATGACGAAACCACTAGTTATGGATGTAGTATATCTGGTAATGAGGAAACCACTAGTTATGGATGTAGTATATCTGCTAATGAGGAAACCACTAGTTATGGATGTAGTATATCTGGTAATGAGGAAACCACTAGTTATGGATGTAGTATATCTGGTAATGAGGAAACCACTAGTAATGGATGTAGTATATCTGGTAATGAGGAAACCACTAGTTATGGATGTAGTATATCTGGTAATGAGGAAACCACTAGTTATGGATGTAGTATATCTGGTAATGAGGAAACCACTAGTTATGGATGTAGTATATCTGCTAATGAGGAAACCACTAGTTATGGATGTAGTATATCTGCTAATGAAGAAACCACTAGTTATGGATGTAGTATATCTGGTAATGAGGAAACCACTAGTTATGGATGTAGTATATCTGGTAATGAGGAAACCACTAGTTATGGATGTAGTATATCTGCTAATGAGGAAACCACTAGTTATGGATGTAGTATATCTGCTAATGAGGAAACCACTAGTTATGGATGTAGTATATCTGCTAATGAGGAAACCACTAGTTATGGATGTAGTATATCTGGTAATGAGGAAACCACTAGTTATGGATGTAGTATATCTGGTAATGAGGAAACCACTAGTTATGGATGTAGTACATCTGGTAATGAGGAAACCACTAGTTATGGATGTAGTATATCTGCTAATGTGGAAACCACTAGTTATGGATGTAGTATATCTGCTAATGTGGAAACCACTAGTTATGGATGTAGTATATCTGGTAATGAGGAAACCACTAGTTATGGATGTAGTATATCTGGTAATGAGGAAACCACTAGTTATGGATGTAGTATATCTGGTAATGAGGAAACCACTAGTTATGGATGTAGTATATCTGCCTGGAGCAAAAAATAGTGCGCAAAGATTTTAGTTTTTCACAATGTATTCTGAATATTACAGCGCATATCAGGACAAGATCAGGAGTGCTACTCAAGGAAACTCACATTAAGCTCTGTGTCTATTCACTAATTCACCACCGTGGGGGAAAACCCAGGGGAGTTCTCAGAGGCTGACAGCAAAAATAGCCTCCATTTACAGGTTGATTATAAGTGCATTTCACATTACTTTTGGATTAGAATTGTAAGGCTCGTTTGAATCTCCTGCTTAATATGTTTGTGTTATTGTCGCAAATCAACTGCTTTATACTTAAAAAACACTTCAACCAGTTAAATGCTCCTTGGCTAGCTTTTCCATCAGCCTGACAATGAGGGTTTGAACAGTAAGTGTTTAACAAACAATAACATAGTAGAGGTCGACAGAACCCTAACCCTAACTCGACCGATTATGATTTTTCAACGCCGGTACCGATTATTGGATGACCCCAAAAAAAAAACATTAAATCGGCCGATTTTAAATATATATTTGTAATAATGACAATTACAACAATACTGAATTAACACATTTATTTGAACTTAATATAATACATCAATAAAATCAATTTAGTCTCAAATAAATAATGAAACATGTTCCAGTTGGTTTAAATAAATAATGAAACATGTTCCATTTGGTTTAAATAAAGCAAAAACACAGTGTTGGAGAAGAAAGTGAAAGTGCAATATGTGCCATGTAAGAAAGCTGACGTTTAAGTTCCTTGCTCAGAACATGAGAACATATGGAAGCTGGTGGTTCCTTTTAACATGAGTCTTCAATATTCCCAGGTAAGAAGTTTTAGGTTGCAGTTATTATAGGAATTATAGGACTATTTCTCTCTATACCATTTGTATTTTATACACCTTTGACTATTGGATGTTCTTATAGGCACTTTAGTATTGCCAGCATAATCTCAGGAGTTGATAGGCTTGATGTCATAAACAGCGCTGTGCTTCAAGCATTGCTAAGAGCTGCTGGCAAACGCAGTAAAGTGCTGTTTGAATGAATGCTTACGAGCCTGCTGCTGCCTACCACCACTCAGTCACAGCTCAGTCAGACTGCTCTATCAAATATCAAATCATAGACTTAATTATAATATAATAACACACAGAAATACGAGCCTTAGGTCATATTCAATTTAATATCGCTCTTCAAAGACCCAGGAAGGGGTGGAGCCAAACAGGTGTTGTACCTCATTTCCCTCCTTCAGGGAACAGTAATTATAGTCATAAAGTTACACTCCCTTTCAGTCGGTCAACTTCGGTACAACATACTATGGGGAAATACAATCATTCCTCATGCCGACCCAAACAGATACTAAATGAAACGGCCCCTGGCAGACCACCCAGACCTGACCCCACAAGATGCTTCAGTTCTGTCAATTTATTAATTGTCTTTTGTTTGAAACACTCCTATCAATGTTGAGTAAGGACGCACACCTAATTACCCATATAGAAGTAGGACTAGTCTACCTGGTTACACATATAGAAGTAGGACTAGTCTACCTGGTTACACATATAGAAGTAGGACTAGTCTACCTGGTTACACATATAGAAGTAGGACTAGTCTACCTGGTTACACATATATAAGTAGGACTAGTCTACCTGGTTACACATATAGAAGTAGGACTAGTCTACCTGGTTACACATATAGAAGTAGGACTAGTCTACCTGGTTACACATATAGAAGTAGGACTAGTCTACCTGGTTACACATATAGAAGTAGGACTAGTCTACCTGGTTACACATATATAAGTAGGACTAGTCTACCTGGTTACACATATAGAAGTAGGACTAGTCTACCTGGTTACACATATAGAAGTAGGACTAGTCTACCTGGTTACCCATATAGAAGTAGGACTAGTCTACCTGGTTACACATATAGAAGTAGGACTAGTCTACCTGGTTACACATATAGAAGTAGGACTAGTCTACCTGGTTACCCATATAGAAGTAGGACTAGTCTACCTGGTTACACATATAGAAGTAGGACTAGTCTACCTGGTTACACATATAGAAGTAGGACTAGTCTACCTGGTTACCCATATAGAAGTAGGACTAGTCTACCTGGTTACACATATAGAAGTAGGACTAGTCTACCTGGTTACACATATAGAAGTAGGACTAGTCTACCTGGTTACACATATAGAAGTAGGACTAGTCTACCTGGTTACCCATATAGAAGTAGGACTAGTCTACCTGGTTACACATATAGAAGTAGGATTAGTCTACCTGGTTACACATATAGAAGTAGGACTAGTCTACCTGGTTACACATATAGAGTAGGACTAGTCTACCTGGTTACCCATATAGAAGTAGGACTAGTCTACCTGGTTACACATATAGAAGTAGGATTAGTCTACCTGGTTACACATATAGAAGTAGGACTAGTCTACCTGGTTACACATATAGAGTAGGACTAGTCTACCTGGTTACCCATATAGAAGTAGGACTAGTCTACCTGGTTACACATATAGAAGTAGGACTAGTCTACCTGGTTACACATATAGAAGTAGGACTAGTCTACCTAATTACACATATAGAAGTAGGACTAGTCTACCTGGTTACCCATATAGAAGTAGGACTAGTCTACCTGGTTACACATATAGAAGTAGGATTAGTCTACCTGGTTACACATATAGAAGTAGGACTAGTCTACCTGGTTACACATATAGAGTAGGACTAGTCTACCTGGTTACCCATATAGAAGTAGGACTAGTCTACCTGGTTACACATATAGAAGTAGGACTAGTCTACCTGGTTACACATATAGAAGTAGGACTAGTCTACCTGGTTACACATATAGAAGTAGGACTAGTCTACCTGGTTACACATATATAAGTAGGACTAGTCTACCTGGTTACACATATAGAAGTAGGACTAGTCTACCTGGTTACCCATATAGAAGTAGGACTAGTCTACCTAATTACCCATATAGAAGTAGGACTAGTCTACCTGGTTACCCATATAGAAGTAGGACTAGTCTACCTGGTTACCCATATAGAAGTAGGACTAGTCTACCTGGTTACACATATAGAAGTAGGATTAGTCTACCTGGTTACACATATAGAAGTAGGACTAGTCTACCTGGTTACACATATAGAAGTAGGATTAGTCTACCTAATTACACATATAGAAGTAGGACTAGTCTACCTGGTTACACATATAGAAGTAGGACTAGTCTACCTGGTTACCCATATAGAAGTAGGACTAGTCTACCTGGTTACCCATATAGAAGTAGGACTAGTCTACCTGGTTACCCATATAGAAGTAGGACTAGTCTACCTGGTTACACATATAGAAGTAGGACTAGTCTACCTGGTTACACATATAGAAGTAGGATTAGTCTAATAGCCTACAGCTGTGTCTGTCCCAAACTCACTGGCGCAGGAAACTCTGTGGGCCCAGAATATTTTATACAATGTTGCAAGCTTGCCTTCTTCAGTTTCAGGCTACCCAGTTGATAGTAGATACAATGTTTCAAAATCATTGTAGACAGGCCATGTGCAGCCAATGTGATTTATAAGGTATTTATTTTGATCAGGATATTTTCTAACTGCAGTCTGCAATGTTTTTATTTGTTGGCTATTTTTACATAGTTGGCAATAAAAGTTACTTTTAGATTTGTATAATTTATATTTAGATTTAGATAGAATGTAGATTAATCACAGACAATGATTTTGAGATACTATTAGGAATTAAAATGAAACTGTTCCACGAAAATGAAAATATGAAAATCATAACTGGCACCAGATCAGTAGAAATGGTCAGATAAATTGGCACCAAATGGAAAAGGTTGCTGACTGCTGGTGTAGTCTATTACCAGAAACTATAGGAGCATAACGACTGCTGGTGTAGCCTATTACCAGAAACTATAGGAGCATAACGACTGCTGGTGTAGCCTATTACCAGAAACTATTGGAGCATAACGACTGCTGGTGTAGTCTATTACCAGAAACTATAGGAGCATAATGACTGTAGTCTATTACCAGAAACTATAGGAGCATAACGACTGCTGGTGTAGACTATTACCAGAAACTATAGGAGCATAACGACTGCTGGTGTAGCCTATTACCAGAAACTATTGGAGCACAACGACTGCTGGTGTAGCCTATTACCAGAAACTATAGGAGCATAACGAGTGCTGGTGTAGTCTATTACCAGAAACTATTGGAGCACAACGACTGCTGGTGTAGCCTATTACCAGAAACTATAGGAGCATAACGACTGCTGGTGTAGACTATTACCAGAAACTATAGGAGCATAACGACTGCTGGTGTAGCCTATTACCAGAAACTATAGGAGCATAACGACTGCTGGTGTAGCCTATTACCAGAAACTATAGGAGCATAACGACTGCTGGTGTAGTCTATTACCAGAAACTATAGGAGCATAACAACTGCTGGTGTAGCCTATTACCAGAAACTATAGGAGCATAACGACTGCTGGTGTAGCCTATTACCAGAAACTATAGGAGCATAACGACTGCTGGTGTAGCCTATTACCAGAAACTATAGGAGCATAACGACTGCTGGTGTAGCCTATTACCAGAAACTATAGGAGCATAACAACTGCTGGTGTAGCCTATTACCAGAAACTATAGGAGCTTTGTGGGCTATACTCGGCCTTGTCTTCGGACGGTAAGTTGGTGGTTGTAGACATCCCTCTAGTGGTGTGGGGGCTGTGCTCTGGCAAAGTGGGTGGGGTTATATCCTGCCTGTTTGGCCCTGTCCGGGGGTATCATCGGATGGGGCCACAGTGTCTTCTGATCCCTCCTGTCTCAGCCTCCAGTACTTATGCTGCAGTAGTTTATGTGTCGGGGGGCTAGGGTCAGTCTGTTACATCTGGAGTATTCTCTTGTCTTATCCGGTGTCCTGTGTGAATGTAAATATGCTCTCTCTAATTCTCTCTTTCTCTCTTTCTTTCTCTCGGAGGACCTGAGCCCTAGGACCATGCCTCAGGACTACCTGGCATGATGACTCCTTGCTGTCCCCAGTCCACCTGGCCATGCTGCTGCTCCAGTTTCAACTGTTCTGCCTGCGGCTATGGAACCCTGACCTGTTCACTGGACGTGCTTGTTGCACCCTCGACAACTACTATGATTATTATTATTTGACCATGCTGGTCATTTATGAACATTTTAACATCTTGACCATGTTCTGTTATAATATCCACCCGGCACAGCCAGAAGAGGACTGGCCACCCCTCATAGCCTGGTTCCTCTCTAGGTTTCTTCCTAGGTTTTTGGCCTTTCTAGGGAGTTTTTCCTAGGGAGTTTTTCCTAGCCACCGTGCTTCTTTCACATGCATTGCTTGCTGTTTGGGGTTTTAGGCTGGGTTTCTGTACAGCACTTTGAGATTTCAGCTGATGTACAAAGGGCTATATAAATAAATTTGATTTGATGATAACGACTGCTGGTGTAGCCTATTACCAGAAACTATAGGAGCATAACGACTGCTGGTGTAGCCTATTACCAGAAACTATAGGAGCATAACGACTGCTGGTGTAGACTATTACCAGAAACTATAGGAGCATAACGACTGCTGGTGTAGACTATTACCAGAAACTATAGGAGCATAACGACTGCTGGTGTAGCCTATTACCAGAAACTATAGGAGCATAACGACTGCTGGTGTAGACTATTACCAGAAACTATAGCTTAACGACTGCTGGTGTAGCCTATTACCAGAAACTATAGGAGCATAACGACTGCTGGTGTAGCCTATTACCAGAAACTTTAGGAGCAGAACATCAGAATGTACGAAGGCCAGCAGCAGCGGGAGGAGTAGGCTAAGGAAGAGGTTTTTCTGATGGTTAGGCTATCTATATTCAGAGGGGTGTCATCAATAGCCCATAATGACAAAGTGAAAACAGGTAAAAAACAGAAATACCTTATTTACTGAAGTATTCAGACCATTTGCTATGAGACTCGAAATTGCTTTCAGGTGCATCTTGTTTCCATTAATCATCCTTCAGATGTATCTACAAGTTGTTCGGAGTCCACCTGTGGTAAATTCAATTGATTGGATATGATTTGGAAGGCACACACCTGTCTATATAACGTCCCAGAGTTGACAGTGCATGTCAGAGCAAAAACCAAGCCATGAGGTCGAAGGAACTGTCCGTAGAGCTCCAGGACAAGCTTGTGTCGAGGCACAGATCTGGGGAACGGTACCAAAAACAAATTCTGCAGCATTGAAGGTCCCCAAGAACACAGTGACCTCCATCATTCTTAAATGGAATACTCTTCCTAGAGCTGGTCACCAGGCCAAACTGAGCAATTGGGGGAGAAGGGCCTCGGTCAGGGAGGTGACCACAAACCTGATGGTCACTCTGACAGAGCTCCAGAGTTCCTCTGTGGAGATGGGAGAACCTTCCAGAAGGACAACCATCTCTGCAGCACTCCACCAATCAGACCTTTATGGTAGAGGCCAGACAGAAGCCACTCCTCAGTATAAAGCATATGACAGCCCTCTTGGAGTTTGACAAAAGGCACCTTAAGACTCTAAGACCATGAGAAACAAGATTCTCTGACTTGATGAAACCAAGATTGAACTCATTGGCCTGACTGCCAAGAGTCACATCTGGAGGAAACCTGGCACCATCCCTACGGTGAAGCATGGTGGTGGCAGCATCATGCTGTGGGGATGTTTTTCAGCAGCAGGGACTGGGAGACTAGTCCGGAAAGTATTATGTGAAATTATTTTGATGTGATATTTAAATATTGTGTGAAATTATTCTGAATTGATATGAAAGTATATGTGAAATTATTTTGATGTGATATGAAAGTACAGCAATTTATGTTTCTAGAAACGTATTGCAATTGAGAATCGATTCACATTTAGATGGAATATTTGGCTATTTTACCTGAACAGAGCCAGTCTACCTCTGAAAATAACATACAGTCCTTGGACCTTGAGGAGTAACGGGGGCAGCAATCAGCAGTAGAAACAATAACAAAGCGTACTCCCTGCCCGTTTCAGTAAAAAGCTGAGGGATGGGGCTGGAGAAATGTAACCATCCATGATATCAACATTCTAGTTTTAACCATGTTTTGAGGATATACAGTGTTTGTTTATATTTACTGATGAACATTGGAGTAAATAAAAGCTTATATTTTGGGTTCTGATGGGGTACGACAGTTGAACTAAGCTCATGAGGCATTTATAAGTGATTTATTCAAGAAACAGATGGGTACATATCATTAATGTATAAGTCCCTAAATGGATGTAACAACTGCTGATTGCCCCTTTAAGAGAACATCTTGGGCTAATCTAATAGGAGATATTAAGGACTACAGTATTTCAGGCATTGTCATTGGATGCATTTGATCAATTGTTAACGTTTTGTTGATGGTCCACTCTTGATGTTCTACACGTTACAGTGTAGCTTCAGCCATTCCTACAGAACAACATTAAAGTGTAGAACCCCTTTACTGCATATTGGTTCAACGACTGCAGAGACGGTACTTACTGGTGTTAAACAGATCTCCAACCTCCTCTTCTACCTCCTTCTCCTCTTTCAATGTGACAGTAATCTCCCCCTCCTCCTCTTTCACTCCAAAAACTGCATCCTCCTCTTTCTCTTCCTCCTCTTCTTTCACAGTAACATCCTTCTCCTCTTTCACTCTGAACGCGTCTTCCTCTTCTTTCACTGAAACGTCTTTCTCTTCTTCTTTCACTGTAACAGCCTCACCCTCTACTTGTTTTTGTATTGTAACAGCCTCCTCTTCCTCCTCCTCCTCCTCTTTCACTAGAGCTTCTTTCTCCGTCCAGCAGACCTCTGCTTCTTTAGCAGGAGGAGAGTAGCTTAGTGAACTCATGGTCGGGGATGTTAGCTAGTTAGCATTAGCGACTAGCCTAGTTCTAAGCTAACTTAGCAAACCAGCTAGCTGACAAACAACGTAAATATATCATTAAATGGTCCAACAAGTACATACGACAGAAGTGTGTTTAATACACAGAGACTAATATACACCAAAACAGTGTAAAGAGCGTGAATGTTGTAGCTATGTTTGTTAGAAAGCTACCGAGGTGTCTGACTAGCTGTTGTTGTTGAAGGAGCGTCCCGTCCACTAGATTATACGTCACACTGGCAGCATCGCCTGAACCTAAAAGACGCACATCGCCATCTGCTGACTGGACTGGGCAACGCAGTTGAGGAACCAAACGTTTATTTTTCATTTATTTCATAAAAGTTTAATATTATATTAAGTCGTTCAAAGAGAAGCATGTGTTGATTGATTCGTGTTTAATGAGTGAGAATTTAAAACCAACTTTACACCCACTACATATTTGCATTGAACCATACTTCTGACATGGATCATTTTGACCCCAGAGGCATATCTTTTATCATGGCCAAAATGTGGTTTATTCAATTCTTTCAAATTTTCATGTCTTTGTCAATCAACTTGTTCTTAATAAATCTAAATCATGGTTTAGTGTTTCTGTATCAAAATGGACTTTTAACAAATTCAAATCCTTTGAAGTCATTTTGACACCAGCCAAAAGCACCTTTGATAAATAGGACATTTATTTCAAATCAAAATCATATTTTATTGGTCACATACACGTGTTTAGCAGATGTTATTGCGGGTGTAGCGAAATGCTTGTCTTTCTAGCTGCGACAGTGTAGTAATATCTAACAAGTAATATCTAACAATTTCACAACATATACCCAATACACACAAATCTAAGTATTTGAATCTAGGTTTCTCTGTAGACATGATCCATCCCACCAGAGGGTGGAGGGGCTCCTGTATCAGTGGTTTTGACCAGATAGACACCTGCAGACACACAGTATAGTGCCTCCCATGTACTCTCCTAAGATTGGACCTTTCTATACCACGTATCACATGACTGTGTACAAAACTGCCAGCGGTAGAAAACTCTACCAGGGGTATACAGTGCATTTGTTAAGTATTCAGACCCCTTCACCTTTTCCACATTTTGTTACATTACAGCCATATTCTAAAATTTAATAATTTTTCCCCTCATCAATCTACACACAATACACCATAATGACATCACAATACCCCATAATGAAAAACCAAAAACAGTTTTTTTTACATTTTTGCACATTTATTTACTGAAGTATTCGTACCTCAGCCAGGATTGTGAATGGTTAGGAAATAATATGTCATGTTTTACTAGTACCTCAGCCAGGATTGTGAAATGTTAGGAAATAATATGTCATGTTTTACTCGTACCTCAGCCGGCATTGTGAATGGTTAGGAAATAATATGTCATGTTTTACTCGTACCTCAGCCAGGATTGTGAAATGTTAGGAAATAATATGTCATCATTTACTCGTACCTCAGCCAGCATTGTGAATGGTTAGGAAATAATATGTCATGTTTTACTAGTACCTCAGCCAGCATTGTGAATGGTTAGGAAATAATATGTCATGTTTTTACTAGTACCTCAGCCAGCATTGTGAATGGTTAGGAAATAATATGTCATGTTTTACTAGTACCTCAGCCAGCATTGTGAATGGTTAGGAAATAATATGTCATCATTTACTCGTACCTCAGCCAGCATTGTGAATGGTTAGGAAATAATATGTCATAATTTACTCGTACCTCAGCCAGCATTGTGAATGGTTAGGAAATAATATGTCATGTTTTACTAGTACCTCAGCCAGCATTGTGAATGGTTAGGAAATAATACGTCATGTTTTACTCGTACCTCAGCCAGCATTGTGAATGGTTAGGAAATAATACGTCATGTTTTACTCGTACCTCAGCCAGCATTGTGAATGGTTAGGAAATAATATGTCATGTTTTACTCGTACCTCAGCCAGCATTGTGAATGGTTAGGAAATAATATGTCATGTTTTACTAGTACCTCAGCCAGCATTGTGAATGGTGTCTGATGCAGTGACATACTAGACCATGGCAGTAAATCTAATACTTAGGTGTTTTTAGGCATGAAAGGTCTGTGTTGTTTCTGTGGTTATAAGTTACATCTCTGGCCATGCTGGCAGGGTCTGAATCAAACCCAATGTCCAGTAGGATTGATCTGTTTGATCCAATTGTTTGTTTCAGTTTCCAGTAGTTGAATCCTTTAACATATTGTTGATTTCAACATTTTTCATTTTCAACAAATGAACTGGGTTGGTTGAAAAGTGATACTAAACTTACATACCAGCACTATATTGACATAGTGGAAGATATACTGAATTTATACTGTTTTTCATACTAAGATGGACCAAGATACGTGTTGCTTTTGCACATATTTGTTCATTAGTTTTGCAAAAGTCTGTTGATTGTCAGTCATTGGGTTCATTAGTTTTATATGTTCAAATCAAGCTTTATTTATACAGCACATTTCAGACATGGATGAAACACAATGGCTTCACAGGGAAAAGAAAACAAAAAAACAATGAAAATAAACAGCAATATTTACCACAAACATAAGAGGATAAAAAAAATGAAGAATAACAACTGAAAGACTAATGAGCATTCTAAGGAAAATTAATTGATTACAATATTAACAATTGGATGTTATATTCAACCATAACGAGATGGACAAGCCAGCACAGGTGTAACACATACTGACTAACTGAGGTGACACCAATCAGTGCGTCCTACGTGCTAACGAGCTAGACGTGCTAACGAGCTAGACGTGCTAACGAGTTAGACGGGCTAACGAGCTAAAGTCCAACCTCAAAACATAAATGGAAAAACCAAAGCCTGTAACACCTTCCACCTTAAGACAACAAATATATCCTATATTTTTGATGGACAAGTTTGCTCACCACCAACAGAAAACAACTTACATTTCATATTAAAATCAACAAAAATGCTTCCCTTCTACAATATAAACATGGTGTCCACTGGATGTCAACAATTAAAAACACGTATTTCTAAATAATAATATACAATCGTATTATTTTTTTCTCCTTTTTCTTTCTATAGAATCCTAAATCCCACTAGCTTCTAGAACACTCGTCTTCCTAAAACTCACTAGCTTCTAGAACACTCGTCTTCCTAAAACTCACTAGATTCTAGAACTCTCGTCTTCCTAAAACTCACTAGCTTCTAGAACTCTCGTCTTCCTAAAACTCACTAGCTTCTAGAACTCTCGTCCCCTTGGAACGAGCCCAAACAAAACTCATCTCCAATACGGAAAAACGTGCAGTCAAAATAAATTGTGATCCATGGCAACGGACTGGCTAAACGCAAAACACAAATCTTTTTGACTGCCCACCTTTGAGACAATCAGCAACCAAGTTGTCCTCACCACAGACATGTCTGATTTCAAGAGGAAACTCCTGCAATATCCGTAGTAACTTTCCACCTCATTGCAGAGCTTCTCTCTCTTTTCAGTGTTCACTAGATAGGCATGTTGTTGGATCGGGGCCCAGTCCCCAATGTCATGCTCTAGTACACTTGGGTTGGCACATCTGAGAATTAACCCTGATATTCTAAAAGCAGGGCAACAGTGATGCATTTACATTTAAGGGTCGCTGAACAAAGGAACACAACACTTATTTGTCATCACTCATCGATATCATGTTGAAATCAATTGTGCGAGAGGAGGGAGATGAGGTTGCACGTCCTGTTAAAACTAACAGCTCAAAAACCACATGGAATATGGGAATAATGTGTACATCACTGGTTAGAGTACAATTTGTAGAAAACAGCTAGCTACATTTTGAAGTGTTGCATTTTGATTCCAGTGGGTCACCAACGTGGTAAGTGTAACAGAACTCTTTTTTTGTTAGTCACTTTTTGTTAAATCACATAAATAGTAACTCTTCCATTTCAGAGCCTGGATTTTTCCCCCTGAGGCTAAAATCAATTGAACAACAAACGTTTAGGGTTCTACATTCTGACGTTATTAAAATACTCCTACTACAATGTTAAAACATTCTACATTGTGACATTATTTCACTGATATCATGAAACAACTCCTTCATGTAGTTTCTGATGTTTGATCAGAGATCTTTTATCAGAGTATCTCTTCCCACACTGATCACAGCTATGAGGATTATGTCCTGTGTGTGTTCTCTGGTGTTTAGTTAGACAGCTAGATGTAGTAAAACTCTTCCCACACTGATCACAGCTATAAGGTTTCTCTCCTGTGTGTGCCCTCTGGTGTGCCGTCAGACAGCCAAACGTACTAAAACTCTTTACACATTGATCACAGACATAAGGTTTATCTCCTGTGTGTGTCCGCTGGTGTACTATCAGGCTGTTTAGCTGAGTAAAACTCTTCCCACATTGATTACAGCTATATGGTTTCTCTCCTGTGTGTGTTCTCTTGTGTATAGTTAGATAGCTAGATGTCGTAAAACTTTCCCCACATTGATTACAGCCATAAGGTTTCTCTCCTGTGTGTGTCCGCTGGTGTACTATCAGGCTGTTTAGCTGAGTAAAACCCTTCCCACATTGATCACAGCCAAAAGGTTTCTCTCCAGTGTGAATTCTTTGATGTATTTTAAGGCCTAGTGAAGAGTTGAATCTTTTCCCACAGTCAGAGCAGCAGTGAGATTTCTCTCCTGTGTGAACTCGCTGGTGTTTCTTGAGGAGTTCTGATCTGGAGAGACTCTTCTCTGCCTCGTCAGCATCATGATGTTGTTGAGGATCCCCAGGATCCCAATAGTCCCGTCTCTCTCCTGTGAGAACAAAGTCAGGCAGATGGTTAAAGGTCCACAACAGCAGAAATCCACTGTTTATTTGAGGTAAAAGGTGATGCCCAGAGCATACCCATGAAGTTGTACAACAATTGACGTCTGTTAAAATATTTGACAATTAAGACAGTCAACTTAGCAACAATCATATTTTGTCTTGTTTTCACATTAGTAGAAACTAGAAAAGTTTTTAAAGTTGTTGAAACCCTAAGCAGTGTGCCAGATGACTTTTGGTCTCCAATATTGGCCCCTTTCTGTGTTTGCTAAAATTGCGACACGAGGTCAATGCGCACACAAAAATGATTGCAGAAACACTTCCCTGCTAATGAGGAAACCACTAGTTATGGATGTAGTATATCTGCTAATGAGGAAACCACTAGTTATGGATGTAGTATATCTGGTAATGAGGAAACCACTAGTTATGGATGTAGTATATCTGCTAATGAGGAAACCACTAGTTATGGATGTAGTATATCTGGTAATGAGGAAACCACTAGTTATGGATATAGTGTATCTGGTAATGAGGAAACCACTAGTTATGGATGTAGTATATCTGCCTGGAGCAAAAAATAGTGAGCAAAGATTTTAGTTTTCACAATGTATTCTGAATATTACAGCACAAGATCAGGAGTGCTACTCAAGGAAACTCACATTAAGCTCTGTGTCTATTCACTAATTCACCACCGTGGGGGAAAACTCAGGGGAGTTCTCATAGGCTGACAGCAAAATTAGCCTCCATTTACAGGTTGCTTATGAGTGCATTTCACATTAAATATGGATTATAATTGTAAGACTCGCTTGAATCACCTACTTAATATGTTTGTGTTATTGTCGCATATCAACTGATTTATACTTAAAAAACACTTCAACCAGTAAAATGCTCTTTGGCTAGCTTTAACATCAGCCTGACAATGAGGGTTTGTACACTAAGTGTTTAACAAATTGGCCCATAACTTCACCTAACAATAACATAGACCAACTGTAAGACCCATAACTTCACCTAACAACATAGACCTACTGTAGGACCCATAACTTCACCTAACAACAACATAGAACTACTTCACCTAAGACTATATATAATTTTATATTTCAGGTGAAACATGGAAACTAACATGTCTTTGTCATGACATTTCATAATCTGATCACCAGATAATTTTGTGAATAATCCCACTAGGCTACTCTGTAATGTGTTGTCATTCTAAATGTCCTGAATAAAGGAAAATAGCTCTGTGTGTTGTACAATAGCCTATCCATCAAGGAACAGTTCTCTACACATTATGAGCTAAGTATCTCTGTGCACAAACAGAGTAATGAGACCCTACTGTAAATCAGCCAGACAGTAACACATTATAAACATCGATTTGTTTGGGATGTTGGATCCAACGTGGAGCACGGCATAACTGTCTTTACCAGAGTAATGAATGAAGAAGCACTTTGGTTGTTGTTGCATGTCGTGATGTTTGTCATGTGACTGTCATTCAGAAAATGATTTCCTGGATCAGCTGATGATAGTTGAACATGTGACTGTAACTAAACAGCTACAGTATTAAGTATTATGTGTAATTATTGAAGAACGACGTTAATGACAGTATCTATTTGGGTGTTGTCAATAAAGTTAAGGTGACTCTCGGTTAGAGCCATTGGATTTAGCAAACTCTGAAATTATTTAGGATTTCTGTGCCCATAAAAACTGTTTTGCCAGCGTAACATAAGGAGACACTAAATGTTACGTAAGTAGAGAGCATTTCAGAGATCTGAATACAAAAAACGGTCCTAACAGGACAATAACCTAAACCACAAGGCCAAATCTACACTGGAGGAGCTTACCAAGATGACATTGAATGTTCCTGAGTGGCCTAGTTACAGTTTGGACTTAAATCATCTTGAAAGTCAATGGCAAGACTTGAAAATGGCTTTCTAGCAATGATCAACAACCAACTTGACAGAACAGGAAGGATTTTAAAAAGAATAATGAATATTCACATGAAGATCAGCCTCCTATTGGATGACATCACGACTTCCCATCAAGCCAACTCCTTGGAGACCTTACTATGACATCACTCACTCCTTCTAGTTTGCAGTTGTTAAAAAAACACTATTTTGCCCAAAACATTTATTTGTTTCCCATTAGTGTGTTTATACTTTACTGTATTTATATCACTTTTCAACAGGAAAGGACGTCATGAACAATTCATACAGTACAACAACATATTCAAGTGTAGAATGCCCTTTTAAAATCACACATTAGTTCAACAACTGCAGAGTTTGTGTCCCTGTTTTATCAGATATTACTCACTGTATTTACTGGTGTTAACCAGATCAATGTCCCTGTTTTATTAGATAGTACTCACTGTATTTACTGGTGTTAACCAGATCAATGCCCCTGTTTTATTAGATAGTACTCACTGTATTTACTGGTGTTAATTAGATCAATGCCCCTGTTTTATTAGATAGTACTCACTGTATTTACTGGTGTTAATCAGATCAATGTCCCTGTTTTATAAGATGGTACTCACTGTATTTACTGGTGTTAATCAGATCAATGTCCCTGTTTTATTAGATAGTACTCACTGTATTTACTGGTGTTAAATCAGATCAATGTCCCTGTTTTATTAGATAGTACTCACTGTATTTACTGGTGTTAATCAGATCAATGTCCCTGTTTTATTAGATAGTACTCACTGTATTTACTGGTGTTAATCAGATCAATGTCCCTGTTTTATTAGATAGTACTCACTGTATTTACTGGTGTTAACCAGATCAATGTCCCTGTTTTATTAGATAGTACTCACTGTATTTACTAATGTTAATCAGATCTCCAGTCTTCTCTTCTTCGTCCTCCTCTAATGTGACAGTAATCTCCCCCTCTTCATCCTTCATTCCAAAAACGTCTTCATTTTCTTTCACTTCCTCCTTTTCTTTCACAGTAACATCCTCCTCCTCTTTCACTCTGAACGCGTCTTCCTCTTCTTTCTCTGTAACGTCTTTCTCTTCTTCTTTCACGGTAACAGCCTCACCCTCTACTTCTTGTTTTACTGTGACATCCTCCTCTTCCTTCTCCTCTTTCACGACAATGTTCAGCCCCAGAGCTTCTTTCTCCGTCCAACAGACCTCTTCTTTAGCAGGAGGAGAGTAGCTTAGTGAGCGCATGGTCGGGGATGTTAGCTAGCTAGGCTAGTGCTAACTTAACCAGCCAGATAGTTGACTTACAACGTAAATATTAAATTAAATGGGGTAGCTAGTTGTTTACACATAAGTATGTCTAAATCACAGTTACAATTAAACCAGGAAAGTGTCTAAAGAACTTGAATGTTCCGACTTTGTCGGCTAGCGAGCTACCGAGGTGGCTGCAGTTGTTGAAGAAGCGTTCCGTCCACTAGATTATACGTCACACTAGAAACATCGCCTGAAAGACACATATCGCCATCTGCTGTCTGGAGGGAGGAAACGCAGTTGAGGAGGGAAAACTATTTTTATTCTTCATTGAATTATAATATTATAAAGCAGTTTAGGGAAACGTTTTTTTCTCTCCATTAAATATTAATATTATATCAACACGTACAAAAAGCAACAAGTGCTGTTTGATTAATTCCGTTTTTTATGAGAATTTAAAACAAACTCTACATCTACTCCACTGTATTTACTGGTGTTAATCAGATCAATGTCCCTGTTTTATGAGATGGTACTCACTGTATTTACTGGTGTTAATCAGATCAATGTCCCTGTTTGACTCAGTCAAAAAACAAGATATCAAAATAAGCACCTAGTTATTAATACCCTTGATAAAGATGAGCAAAAATGTATAAAATAAATCAACTTTAACCACTACCAGGATATTTTAGCCCAAAACCTGGTTACCTCTCTGCTAGGAGGCTGAAACTTGGCCATAAGGGGATCTTTCAGCAAAACAAAGAAACTGTAAATTGGGCACAAAATCAAAAATGTTCTATGGCCAACTCAGTCTTCGGACTTGAACTCCATTGAAAACCTGTGGTTTGAATTGAACAGGGCAGTCCATAAGACAGACTAAATAAATCAAGGACATGGAGAGATTCTGTATGGAGGAAGGGTCTAAGGTCCCACCCAATGTGTTCTCTAATCTCATAAAACATTTCAGTGTCATTATCCTCCCAAGGGGAGAGTGCTGGAGTATTGAAAACATGGGTAGCAATAATTCAGACCCCTGCCTTTTGAGAATTACATGTTAAACTAAATCTCTTTCTCTGAGCAATTGTATTAGTATAAAATAATATAATTTCCCTTTTTTTTGGTGTAACAATACATCATGTAGATGTATATATATAATGAACAGACTAGGTCTATACTGCTCCTACATGGTGTAACAATACATCATGTAGATGTACAGTGGGGGGAAAAAGTATTTGATCCCCTGCTGATTTTGTACATTTGCCCACTTACAAAGAAATAATCAGTCTATAATTTTAATAGTAGGTTTATTTGAGCAGTGAGAGACAGAATAACAACAAAAAAAATCCAGAAAAATGCATGTCAAAAATGTTATAAATTGATTTGCATTTTAGTGAGGGAAATAAGTATTTGACCCCCTCTCAATCAGAAAGATTTCTGGCTCCCAGGTGTCTTTTATACAGGTAACGAGCTGAGATTAGGAGCACACTCTTAAAGGGAGTGCTCCTAACTGTAAAGGGATAATTCCAGTACAGTACATGTGTAAAGGGTGTAGAGGGATAATCCCAGTGCAGTACATGTGTAAAAGGATAATTCCAGTACAGTACATGTGTAAAAGGATAATTCCAGTACAGTACATGTGTAAAGGGTGTAAAGGGATAATTCCAGTGCAGTACATGTGTAAAGGGTGTTGAGGGATTATTCCAGTGCAGTACATGTGTAAAGGGTGTAGAGGGATAATCCCAGTACAGTACATGTGTAAAGGGTGTAGAGGGATAATCCCAGTGCAGTACATGTGTAAAGGGTGTTGAGGGATTATTCCAGTGCAGTACATGTGTAAAGGGTGTTGAGGGATATTTCCAGTACAGTACATGTGTAAAGGGTGTAGAGGGATAATTCCAGTGCAGTACATGTGTAGAGGGATAATCCCAGTGCAGTACATGTGTAAAGGGTGTTGAGGGATAATCCCAGTGCAGTACATGTGTAAAGGGTGTTGAGGGATATTTCCAGTACAGTACATGTGTAAAGGGTGTAGAGGGATAATTCCAGTGCAGTACATGTGTAAAGGGTGTAGAGGGATAATCCCAGTACAGTACATGTGTAGAGGGTGTAGAGGGATAATTCCAGTGCAGTACATGTGTAAAGGGTGTTGAGGGATAATCCCAGTGCAGTACATGTGTAAAGGGTGTAAAGGGATAATTCCAGTGCAGTACATGTGTAAAGGGTGTAAAGGGATAATCCCAGTGCAGTACATGTGTAAAGGGTGTAGAGGGATAATCACAGTACAGTACATGTGTAAAGGGTGTAAAGGGATAATTCCAGTGCAGTACATGTGTAAAGGGTGTTGAGGGATAATCCCAGTGCAGTACATGTGTAAAGGGTGTTGAGGGATAATTCCAGTGCAGTACATGTGTAAAGGGTGTAGAGGGATAATCCCAGTGCAGTACATGTGTAAAGGGTGTTGAGGGATAATCCCAGTGCAGTACATGTGTAAAGGGTGTAGAGGGATAATTCCAGTGCAGTACATGTGTAAAGGGTGTTGAGGGATAATCCCAGTGCAGTACATGTGTAAAGGGTGTAGAGGGATAATCCCAGTGCAGTACATGTGTAAAGGGTGTTGAGGGATAATCCCAGTGCAGTACATGTGTAAAGGGTGTTGAGGGATAATTCCAGTGCAGTGGTTATTGACTGGAGACTTAAAATGCTGAAAACAGGTCCCTAGTGGAATGACAACAACATGGCTGCTTGTAAAAGAAGAGATGGAGAGAGAGACAGAGATAACCATATACATTGCACATGGACCGTAAGAAATCCTGAATGTATTGAAATGCCTGGGCTCGCAGGGGATGTGTTAATTCATAACCCATCATTTATACCTGTTAATTCATAACCCATCATTTATACCTGTTAATTCATAACCCATCATTTATACCTGTTAATTCATAACCCATCATTTATACCTGTTAATTCATAACCCATCATTTATACCTGTTAATTCATAACCCATCATTTATACCTGTTAATTCATAACCCATCATTTATACCTGTTAGTTCATAATCCATCATTTATACCTGTTAATTCAGGGGCGGTTCAGGCAGGCTGGCACGCTCCCTGACCTAACTTGGCAGGAACTAATGGGAATCCATAATAAATACAAATACTTTATCAATATATTTGTGTCTCTTTACTCTTGGAATCTAAAATGCTAATTGGCATCAAAGTAGACGACATGCAAGACTACAAATCCCTGCAAGCTCCTGCATGTCATCTCTAGCCAACACCTTTCACAGAACAGTTCACTGAATTGTCCATTGAAATACATTTTGACAATTGAATCATTGATACATAAAGGCCTGATTGGTGGAGTGCTGCAGAGATGGTTGTCCTTCTCGAAGGTTCTCCCTTCTCCAGAGAGTAACTCTGGAGCTCTGTCAGAGTGAACATCGGGTTCTTGTTCACCTCCTTGACCAAGACCCTTCTCCCCAGATTGCTCAGTTTGGCCAGGCAGCCAGCTCTAGGAAGAGTCTTGGTGGTTCCAAACTTCTTCCATTTAAGAATGATGGAGGCAACTGTGTTCTTGGGGACCTTCAATGCTGAAGAAAGTTTTTGGCTCCTTTCCCCAGATCTGTTTCTCGACACAATCCTGTCTCAGAGCTCTATGGACAATTCCTTTGACCTCATGGCTTGGTTTTTGCTCTGACATGCACTGTAAACTGTGGGACCTTACATAGACAGGTGTGTGCCTTTCCAAATCATGTCTAATCAATTGAATTTACCGCAGGTGGACTCCAATCAAGTTGTAGAAACATCTCAAGGATAATCAATGGAAACAGGATGCATCTGAGCTCAATTCTGAGTCTCATAGCAAAGGGTCTGAATACTCAAGTAAATACATTTGAAAAAATGTTTTTTTTAAAAAACTGTTTTTGGTTTGTCATTATGGGGTATTGTGTGTAGATTGATGAGGGGAAAAAATTATTAAATTTTAGAATAAGGCTGTAATGTAACAAAATGTGGAAAAGTGAAGGGGTCTGAATACTTTACGAATGCATTGTAAACCGCTGGCAGAGTTTTCTACCATTGGCAGTTTTGTACACAGTCACGTGATACGTGGTATAGAAAAGTCCAATCTTAGGAGAGTAAATGGGAGGCACTATACTGTGTGTCTGCAGTTGTCTATCTGGTCAAAAACACTGATACAGGTGCCCCTCCACCCTCTGGTGGGATGGATCATGTCTACAGAGAAACTTAGATTCAAATACTTAGATATGTGTGTATTGGGTATATGTTGTGAAATTGTTAAATATTACTTGTTAGATATTACTGCACTGTTGGAGTTAGAAACACAAGCATTTCAATACACCCGCAATAATATCTGCTTACCAAGTGTATGTGACCAATAAAATGTGATTTTTATTTGAAATTAACATCCTATTTATCAAAGGTGCTTTTGTCTGGGGTCAAAATGACTCCAAAGGATTTGAATTTGTTAAAAGTCCATATTGATACAGAAACACTAAACCATGATTTAGATTTATTAACAACCAGTTGATTGACAAAGTCATGAAAAATTGGAAGAATTGAATAAACCACATTTTGGCTATGATAAAAGATATGCCTCTGGGGTCAAAATGATCCATGTCAGAAGTATGGTTCAATGAAAATATGTAGTGGGTGTAAAGTTTGTTTTAAATTCTCACTCATTAAACACGAATCAATCAACACATGCTTCTCTTTGAACGACTTAATATAATATTAAACTTTTCTGAAATAAATGAAAAATAAACGTTTGGTTCCTCAACTGCGTTGCCCAGTCCAGTCAGCAGATGGCGATGTGCGTCTTTTAGGTTCAGGCGATGCTGCCAGTGTGACGTATAATCTAGTGGACGGGACGCTCCTTCAACAACAACAGCTAGTCAGACACCTCGGTAGCTTTCTAGCAAACATAGCTACAACATTCACGCTCTTTACACTGGTTTGGTGTATATTAGTCGCTGTGTATTAAACACACTTATGTCGTATGTACTTGTTGGCCCATTTAATTATATATTTACGTTGTTTGTCAGCTAGCTGGTTTGCTAAGTTATCTTAGAACTAGGCTAGTCGCTAATGCTAACTAGCTAACATCTCCGACCATGAGTTTACTAAGCTACTCTCCTCCTGCTAAAGAAGAGGTCTGCTGGACGGAGGAAGAAACTCTTGTGAAAGAGGAGGAGGAAGAGAAGGATGTTACAATACAAAAACAAGTAGAGGGTGAAGCTGTTACAGTGAAAGAAGAAGAGAAAGACGTTTCAGTGAAAGAAGAGGAAGACTCGTTCAGAGTGAAAGAGGAGGAGGATGTTACAGTAAAAGAAGAGGAGGATGAGAAAGAGGAGGATGTCGTTTTTGGAGTGAAAGAGGAGGAGGAGGAGATCACTGTCACATCGAAAAAGGAGGAGGAAGAAGAAGAGGAGGAAACTGGATATCTGGGCCCGGTTTCCCAAACGCATCTTAAGGCGTCCAATGGTTCTAATGATGAACTTAGCCATAAGATGGTTTTGAGAAACCGTTCCCTGATTAACACTAGTAAGTACTGTCTTAAATACAGAGGCACAAACTCTGCAGTTGTTGAACTGATGTGTGGTGTTAAAGCGGAAATATGCAATAGCTACATCCATATTTAGACTTTATAATTATTTATTCATAGCCATTGATTCTTGAAGAATATAACACATGTCTCATGAGCTTAGTTCAACTGTTGTACCCCATCAGAACCCCAAATAAGCTTTTTTTACTCCAATGTCTAGAGACAATGTAAATCAACACTGTATAGCCTCAACATGATTAAAACTATAATGTTGATATCATGGATGATCAGTCCTTGCATCCATAGGTCTGTCTATGAATTTGAAATTAGTTACATTTCTCCAGCCCCATCATCATCTTATAACCAAGACAGTGATGGAATTACAACTTTGTTATTGTTTCAACTGCATATTGGTTGATTTATTGTTGTGTGGCTTGTTTAAAGGGGCAACCTAGGATTTAAACAGTAACAAAATGGCTGCCCAGAGTCTTGGTTTGGTAAACAGCTGAGGGATGGGGGAAGGAGAAATGTAACCACTCTCAAATTCATAGAGAAAGCTATTGTAGCAACCTTAATCCAAAACCTAGCGACCTCTTCAAGAAGTTCAGACATCTTGGCGTAACAGTTATAAGATGTTGGCTTGACAGTTGCTGGACCCAGGTTTGAGTCCAGCTCAGGGCTACCCCCTGAATTGACTACACTATAAATACAAGGACTGGCCATCCATGATGTTATAATGATAGTTTAACCAGGTTTCTAGGCTATATAGTATATTCTAGAATTCATCCATGATGTCATAATGATAGTTTAACCAGGTTTCTAGGCTATATAGTATATTCTATAATTGGCAGTTAAGATTTGCTGTGGGGGTCAAATTGTTGTCAAATTGGAAGTTTACATACACTTATGTTGGCGTCATTAAAACTCGTTTTTCAACCACTCCACACATTTCTTGTTAACTAACTGTAATTTTGGCAAGTCGGTTAGGACATCTACTTTGTGCATGACACAAGTAATTTTTTCAACAGTTGTTTACAGACAGATTATTTCACTTATAATTCACTGTATCACAATTCCAGTGGGTTTGAAGTTTACATCCACTAAGTTGACTGTGCCTTTAAACAGCTTGGAGAATTCCAGAGAATTATGCCATGGCTTTAGAAGCTTCTGATAGGCTAATTGACATCATTTGAGTCAATTGGAGGTGTACCTGTGGATGTGTTTCAAGGCATACCTTCAAACTCGGTGCCTCTTTGCTTGACATCATGGGAATATCAAAAGAAATCAGCCAAGACCTCAGTCTGGTTCATCCTTGGGAGCAATTTCCAAACGCCTGAAGGTACCACGTTCATCTGTACAAACAATAGTACGCAAGTATAAACACCATGGGACCACGCGGCTGTCATACCGCTCAGGATAGAGACGCGTTCTGTCTCCTAGAGATTAACGTTCTTTGGTGCGAAAAGAGCAAATCAATCCCAGAACAACAGCAAAGGACCTTGTGAAGATGCTGGAGGAAACAGGTACAAAAGTATCTATATCCAAAGTAAAACAAGTCCTATATCTGAAAGGCCGCTCAGCAAGGAAGAAGCCACTGCTCCAAAACTGCCATAAAAAAAAGCCAGACTACGGTTTGCAACTGCACATGGGGACAAAGATCGTACATTTTGAAAAAATGTCATCTGGTCTGATTATACAAAAATAGAACTGTTTGGCCATAATGACCATCGTTATGTTTGGAGGGAAAAGGGGGAGGCTTGCAAGCCGAAGAACACCATCCCAACTGTGAAGCACAGGGGTGGCAGCATCATATTGTGGGGATGCTTTGCTGCAATAGGGACTAGTGCAGTTCACAAAATAGATGGCGTCATGAGGAAGGAAAAGTATGTCGATATATTGAAGCAATATCTCAAGACATCCGTCAGGAAGTTAAAGCTTGGTTGCAAGTGAGTCTTCCATATGGACAATGACCCCAAGCATACTTCCAAAGTTGTGGCAAAATGGCTGAAGGACAACAATGTATTGGAATGGCCATCACAAAGCCCTGACCTCAATCCTATAGAACATTTGTGGGCAGAACTGAAAAAGCGTGTACGAGCAAAGAGACCTACAAACCTGACTCAGTTACACCAACTCTGTCAGGAGGAATGGGCCAAAATTCACCCAACTTATTATGGGATGCTTGTGGGAGGCTACCCAAAACGTTTGACCCAAGTTAAACAATTTAAAGGCAATACAACCAAATGCTAATTGAGTGTATGTAAACTTCTGACCCACTGGGAATGTGATGAACGAAATAAAAGCTAAAATAAATCATTCTCTCTACTATTATTCTGACATTTCACATTCTTAAAATAAAGTGGTGATCCTACTTGACCTAAGACAGGGAAGAATTTCCACTCGGATTAAATGTTAGGAATTGTGAGAAACTGAGTTTAAATGTATTTGGCTAATGTGTATGTAAACTTCCGACTTCAACTGTATACATAGATTCAATTACATTAAGGGTGAAACATACCTAGATTCAATAACATTTATATGATTCAATAACATTCATGAATTGGTTTGAAACCTTTGTTTTAGAACCTTCTCAAAGTTGGTGCCTTGACGGTTTCTCACTCGTACCCTGACTTTTTAAAAGGGATTTTGGGACAATTAGCTTAGTTTATAACATGTATTTTAGGAACTGCGTGTCACAGCATGACAATGTGAACATGATTGGTCGACAGTCTCTTGGATGGGCATTAAACATTTGAATAAAGCTGTAATTTAACAAAATGTGGAAAAGGGGAAGGGGTCTGAACTTTCTGAATGCTCTATGTTTTATTATATTTTTCAAATGTAACCTTTATTTAACTAGACAAGTCAGTTAAGAACAAATTCTTTTTTACAATGACGGACGACGCTTGGCCAATTGTGCGTCTCCCTATGGGACTCCCAATCACGGCCGGTTGGGATACAGCCAGGATTCGAACCAGGGTCTGTAGTGACGCCTCAAGCACTGAAATGCACCACTCGGGAGCCCCAAAATCATCTTCTAGTGCTGTCCCCAACTAAAATAAATCTTGGCCAACCAAGAGTCTAATTTTGTTTCTACCAATCGATTGGTTGAAAATTTCGAATGTGTATTTTTCCATATATAAACACCACCCACGTGTATTAACCTGCTATGGCTAGGGGGCAGTATTTTCACGGCTGGATAAAAAATGTACCCGATTTAATCTGGTTACTAATCCTGCCCAGTAACTAGAATATGCATATAATTATTGGCTTTGGATAGAAAACACTCTAAAGTTTCTAAAACTGTTTGCATGGTGTCTGTGAGTATAACAGAACTCATATGGCAGGCAAAAACCTGAGAAGATTTCATGCTGGAAGTGGCCTGTCTGACAAGGTGTCGTTCTTCTTGTCTCTGTTTATTGAAGAGTGAGGATCTTAGCTGTCCCGTGACACTTCCTACGGCTGCCATAGGTTCTCAGAAGGCGGCAAAAAGCGGAATCGTGGCTTTGCAGGCTCTGGCTGAAACAAAGTAGCGCGTTTGGGTAGTGGCTGGTTACAGTACTGTGAGACTCAGGCTCGTGCCCGCGTCGACCGAAAGGTTTGTTTTCATTCCTCTGTTTAGCTAAATGGACATTCCCGGTCGGAATATTATCGCTTTTTTACGAGAAAAATGGCATAAAAATGGATTTTAAACAGCGGTTGACATGCTTCGAAGTACGGTAATGGAATATTTAGATTTTTTTTGTCACGAATTGCGCCATGCGCGCGACCCTTCTTTACCATTCGGATAGTGTCTGGGACGCACGAACAAAACGCCGCTATTCGGATATAACGATGGATTATTTTGGACCAAACCAACATTTGTTATTGAGGTAGCAGTCCTGGGAGTGCATTCTGACGAAGACAACAAAAGGTAATCAAACTTTTATAATAGTAAATCTGATATTGGTGAGTGCTAAACTTGCCGGGTGTCTAAATAGCTAGCCCGTGATGCCTGGGCTATGTACTTACAATATTGCAAAATGTGCTTTCACCAAAAAGCTATTTTAAAATCGGACATATCGAGTGAATAGAGGAGTTATGTATCTATAATTCTTAAAATAATTGTTATGCTTTTTGTGAACATTTATCGTGAGTAATTTAGTAAATTGTTAGCAAATTCCCCGGAAGTTATGCTAGTTCTGAACGTCACATGCTAATGTAAAAAGCTGTTTTTTGATATAAATATGAACTTGATTGAACAAAACATGCATGTATTGTATAACATAATGTCCTAGGTGTGTCATCTGATGAAGATCATCAAAGGTTAGTGCTGCATTTAGCTGTCTTCTGGGTTTTTGTGACATTATATGCTAGCTTGAAAAATGGGTGTCTGATTATTTCTGGCTTGGTACTCTGCTGACATAATCTAATGTTTTGCTTTCGCTGTAAAGCCTTTTTGAAATCGGACAGTGTGGTTAGATAAAGGAGAGTCTTATCTTTAAAATGCTGTGAAATAGTCATATGTTTGAAAAATTGAAG
Organism: Salmo salar; assembly: GCF_965601325.2. Lineage (NCBI taxonomy): Eukaryota > Metazoa > Chordata > Actinopteri > Salmoniformes > Salmonidae > Salmo > Salmo salar. The sequence continues at coordinate 415,425 of NW_027675365.1, forward strand.
TTTTTGTATTTTTGAGGAATTTGTAATTCGCGCCACGCCTATCATTGGATATTGGAGCAGGTGTTCCGCTAGCGGAACGTCTAGATGTAAGAGGTTAATAAAATAAAAATTATTCTCGACCAGGTTGAAATACTATCAGACATCCCCAAATGGGCACATTTATAGGCCTACATTTGTGTACAGGCCAGGTAGATTAATCCTACTTCTATATGTGTAATCAGGTGCCCGTCCTTACTCAACATTGACAGGAGTTTCAAACAAAAGACAATTAATAAATTGACAACTGAAGCATCTTGCGGGGTCAGGTCTGGGTGGTCTGCCAGGGGCCGTTTCATTTAGTATCCGTAGGGGTCGGCATGGGGAATGATTGTATTTCCCCATAGTATGTTGTACCGAAGTTGACTGACTGAAAGGGAGTGTAACTTTGATTATTATTACTCTTCCCTAAAGGAGGGAAACGAGGTAAAACACCTGTTTGTCTCCGCCCTTTCCTGGGTCGGTGAAGTGCGGTATTAAATTTAAGGAATAAATCCGAGCCTCACGGTCATCACCTGTGGAAGGCGGGGCTTCCAGCGAGGTGTGGATTTAATAGTATGTTGTACCTAGTTTCACTCCTTCAGGGAACAGTAGTTATAGTCATAACGTGTGGATTTAATAGTATGTTGTACATAGTTTCCCTCCTTCAGGGAACAGTAGTTATAGTCATAACGTTACGCTTGTCATATGATGAACTTCAACTTAAATACGGGATCTTGCTGTCAGACTGTTTTTTTTGTATTCTGAAATGCACTCGAACTATGTATCATTTAGTGGCTCCTTATGTTACGCTGGGAAAACAGTTTTTGTGGGCACAGAAATACTAAATAATTTCAGTTTGCTAATTCCTATGGTTTTTAACTGAGAGTCATCTTGTAATCCAAGATGGCGTAGCAGTAAGACGTGGTTGTTGTAAATGTTATGTTTTTTTCTTTTTTTTTTGTATATATTAATATATATTTCTGTCTCTTTTTCCATTTTTAAATTAAATATACCTTCCGGCAACCCGCCTCACCCAATGTGATACGGATCTGCTATTTTTTAGACCTTATAGCTAGAACCTCCATCAGCATCTAGCCATCAGGAGCTAACCAGCTAATTAGCTACTAGCTATTTAGTCATTGTTAGCCACTGCTAGCGGCCTTTATCTTTTCAGCTCAGACACCAGCCACTTTTGCCTGGATAATACCTGCCAGTCTGCACAGCGCGATATCAACCATGAGCATATCGGACTGTTTTTCTCCACTACATCACCGTATTCCTGCCGTAAGCTCTGGACCATTACACCGGATAATCACAGCTAGCTAGCTGCTACCGAGTGGCCCAGCCTCGAAGCTAGCCTTGAGCCAGGCCCATCTCCCGGCCTGCTCAGTGGACCCTATGATCACTCGGCTACACAGCTGATGCCTTCCAGACTCTTCACCAAGACGACTAGAAGCCACTACATCACCGGATTCTTGCCGTAAGCTCTGGACCTTTGCACCGGAGTGGCTATAGTGGCTAACGCCCTTGTCCCGAAGCTAGCACCAGTTAGCCTCGAGCCAGGCACATTTTTACATTTACATTTAAGTCATTTAGCAGACGCTCTTATCCAGAGCGACTTACAAATTGGTGCATTCACCTTATAATATCCAGTGGAACAACCACTTTACAATAGTGCATCTAAATCTTTTAGGGGGGGGGGGGGGGGGGGTTAGAAGGATTACTTTATCCTATCCAAGGTATTCCCGGCTAGCGTAGTAATGACTACCTAACGGCTTCCCTGTTTCATATATTGCTGTTCACTGGACCCTATGATCACTTGGCTACATAGCTGATGCCTGCTGGACTGTTCATTAATCACGGTACTCCATTTTGTTTATCTGTTGGCCCAAGCCTCGAACTCAGGCCCTGTGTGTAGTTAACTGACCCTCTCTGCCCATTCATCGCCACTTTACCTGTTGTTGTTGTCTTACCCGTTGTTGTCTTAGCTAGCTCTCCCTATCAACACCTGTGATTGCTTTATGCCTTGCTTTATGTCTCTCTCTAATGTCAATATACCTTGTATACTATTGTTTAGGGTAGTTATCATTGTTTTATTTTACTGCGGAGCCCCTAGTCCCACTCAACATGCCTCAGAGAACTCTTTTGTCCCACCTCCCACACATGCGGTGACCTCACCTAGCATAACTGGTGCCTCCAGAGATCCAACCTCTCTTATCGTCACTCAATGCCTAGGTTTTCCTCTATTGTACCCGCACCCTACCATACCCCTGTCTGTACATTATGCCTTGAATCTATTCTACCACGCCCAGAAATCTGCTCCTTTTATTCTCTGTTCCCAACACACTAGAAGACCAGTTCTGATAGCCTTTAGCCGTACCCTCATCCTACTCTTCTGTTCCTTGGGTGATGTAGAGGTTAACCCAGGCCCTGTGTGTCTCCAGGCGCTCTCATTTGTTAACTTCTGTAACCGTAAAAGCCTTGGTTTCATGCATGTTAACATCAGAAGCCTCCTCCCTAAGTTTATTTTATTCACTGCTTTAGCACACTCCGCCAACCCTGATGTCCTAGCCATGTCTGAATCCTGGCTTTGGAAGGCCACCAAAAATTCTGAAATTTCCGTTCCCAACTACAACATTATTTACTGGTGTAAACACTACTCAACAGCCAGTTGAATCCCGTGGCGCGTTTTTCAAATACCTTAGAAATGCTATTACTTCAATTTCTCAAACATATGACTATTTTACACCATTTTAAAGACAAGACTCTCGTTAATCTAACCACACTGTCCGATTTCAAAAAGGCTTTACAACGAAAGCAAAACATTAGATTATGTCAGCAGAGTACCCAGCCAGAAATAATCAGACACCCATTTTTCAAGCTAGCATATAATGTCACATAAACCCAAACCACAGCTAAATGCAGCACTAACCTTTGATGATCTTCATCAGATGACAATCTTAGGACATTATGTTATACAATACATGCATGTCTGTTCAATCAAGTTCATATTTATATCAAAAACCAGCTTTTTACATTAGCAGGTGACTAGCATGTGACTAGCATTCCCACCGAACACTTCCGGTGAATTTACTAAATTACTCACGATAAACGGTCACAAAAAACATAACAATTATTTTAAGAATTATAGATAGAGAACTCCTCTATGCACTCGATTTTAAAATAGCTTTTCGGTGAAAGCACATTTTGCAATATTCTAAGTAGATAGCCCGGCATCACAGGGCTAGCTATTTAGACACCCAGCAAGTTTAGCATTCACCAAACTCCGATTTACTATTCGAAAAGTTTGATTACCTTGGGTGTTCTTCGTCAGAATGCACTCCCAGGACTTCTACTTCAATAACAAATGTTGGTTTGGTCCCAAATAATCCATAGTTATGTTCAAACAGCAGTGTTTTGTTCGTGCGTTCAAGACACTATCTGAAGTGTAAATAAGGGTCACGAGCATGGCGCATTTCGTGACAAAAAAAATCGAAATATTCCATTACCGTACTTCGAAGCATGTCAACCGCTGTTTAAAATCAATTTTTATGCCACTTTTCTCATAAAAAAGCGATAATATTCCGACCGGCAAAGTCTGTTTACATTCAACGAGAGAGAAAGTAAAAGCATGCTATCCCCTCATGCACGAGCCTCGTCTAATGGCCCTCTGATAGAGCACTTGCCCAATTCGATAATGTGTTTCAGCCTGGGCCTTGAATTACGTCATTCAGCTTTTTCCCGGGTTCTGAGAGCCTATGGGAGCCATAGGAAGTGTCACGTTACAGCAGAGATCCTCAGTCTTCAATAAACAGAGGCAAGATGGACAACAACTTGTCAGACAGGCCACTTCCTGGTAAGAATCTTCTCAGGTTTTTGCCTGCCATATGAGTTCTGTTATACTCACAGACACCATTCAAACAGTTTTAGAAACTTTAGGGTGTTTTCTATCCAAAGCCAATAATTATATGCATATTCTAGTTACTGGGCAGGAGTAGTAACCAGATTAAATTGGGTACGTTTTTTTATCCGGCCGTGTACATACTGCCCCCTATCCCCAACAGTTTAAAACAGGGACATTGATCTGATTAACACCAGTAAATACAGTGAGTACTATCTAATAAAACAGGGACATTGATCTGATTAACACCAGTAAATACAGTGAGTAATATCTTATAAAACAGGGACATTGATCTGATTAACACCAGTAAATACAGTGAGTACTATCTTATAAAACAGGGACATTGATCTGATTAACACCAGTAAATACAGTGAGTACTATCTAATAAAACAGGGACATTGATCTGATTAACACCAGTAAATACAGTGAGTACTATCTAATAAAACAGGGACATTGATCTGATTAACACCAGTAAATACAGTGAGTAATATCTTATAAAACAGGGACATTGATCTGATTAACACCAGTAAATACAGTGAGTACTATCTAATAAAACAGGGACATTGATCTGATTAACACCAGTAAATACAGTGAGTACTATCTAATAAAACAGGGACATTGATCTGATTAACACCAGTAAATACAGTGAGTACTATCTAATAAAACAGGGACATTGATCTGATTAACACCATTAAATACAGTGAGTACTATCTTATATAACAGGGACATTGATCTGATTAACACCAGTAAATACAGTGAGTACTATCTTATAAAACAGGGACATTGATCTGATTAACACCAGTAAATACAGTGAGTACTATCTTATATAACAGGGACACAAACTCTGCAGTTGTTGAACTAATGTGTGATTTTTAAAAGGGCATTCTACACTCAAATATGTTTTTGTACGGTATGAATTGTTCATGACGTCCTCCAGGGATTTTTTAACTTTTCCTGTTGAAAAGTGATATATAAATACAGTAAATTATAAACACACTAAAGGGAAACAAATAAATGTTTTGAGCAAAATAGTGTTTTTTTAACAACTGCAAACTAGAAGGAGTGAGTGATGTCATAGTAAAGCCTCCAAGGAGTTGGCTTGATGGGAAGTCGTGATGTCATCCAATAGGAGACTGATCTTCATGTGAATATTCATTATTCTTTTTAAAATCCTTCCTGTTCTGTCAAGTTGGTTGTTGATCATTGCTAGAAAGCCGTTTTCAAGTCTTGCTATAGACTTTCAAGATGATTTAAGTCCAAACTGTAACTAGGCCACTCAGGAACATTCAATGTCATCTTGGTAAGCTCCTCCAGTGTAGATTTGGCCTTGTGGTTTAGGTTATTGTCCTGTTATGACAGTTTTTTGTATTCAGATCTCTGAAATGCTCTCTACCTACGTAACATTTAGTGTCTCCTTATGTTACGCTGGGAAAACAGTTTTCATGGGCACAGAAATCCTAAATTATTTTAGAGTTTGCTAAATCCAATGGTTCTAACCTAGAGTCACCTTAACTTTATTGACAACACCCAAATGGTTACTGTCATTAATGTGGTTCTTCAATAATTAGACATAATTCTTAATACTGTAGCTGTTTAGTTACAGTCACATGTTCAACTATCATCAGCTGATCCAGAAAATCATTTTCTGAATGACAGTCATATGACAAACATCACGACATGCAACAACAACCAAAGTGCTTCTTCATTCATTACTCTGGTAAAGACAGTTTTGCTGTGCTCCATGTTGGATCCAACATCCCTAACAAATTGATGTTTATAATGTGTTATTGTCTGCTTGATTTACTGTAGGGTCTCGTTAGTCTGTTTGGACACAGAGATACTTAGCTCATAATGTGTAGAGAACTGTTCCTTGATGGATAGGCTATTGTTCAACACACAGCTATTTTCCTATATTTGTTGTTAAGTGAAGTTATGGGTCCTACAGTAGGTCTATGTTATTGTTAGGTGAAGTTATGGGCCATTTTGGCAAACAGTGTACAAACCCTCATTGTCTCATTGATGAAAAAGCCAAAGAGTTGAAGTGTTTTTTAAGTACAAAGAGGTTGATTTGCGATGATGACACAAACATTATATTAAGCAGGACATTCAAACAAGCCTTACAATTATAATCCAAAGTAGTTTGAAATGAACTCATAAGCAACCTGGAAATGGAGGTTTCTCCCCTGAGCAAAAATCTTTTCTCACCATCAAACATAGAAAGGGGCTACAATCTTAGATGTTACTACTAATGTAAAAACAAGACAAAATATGGCTATTGTTGCTCATTTTAAGACAAATGTCAAATAATCATTACATTCATTACAGATGTCAATTGTTGTACAACATCATGGCTACGCTGTTGGCATCACCTTTTACAGTGGATTTCTGCTGTTGTGGGCCTTTAATCATCTGTCTGACTTTGTTGTTCACGCAGGAGAGAGACGTGACTATCGTGGATCCTCTGGGGCGCCTCAACAACCTCATGATGCTGACGAGGCAGAGAAGAGTCTCTCCATATCAGAACTCCTCAAGAAACACCAGCAGAGACCCACAGGGAAGATAATTCACCGCTCTGACTGTGGGAAGAGATTCACCTCATCAGCAGGCATTAAAATTCATCAGAGAAGCCACACAGTAGAGAAACCTTATTGCTGTACTCAATGTGGGAAGAGTTTTGATAAATCTAGCCATCTGAAGATGCACCAAAGAACACACACAGGAGAGAAATCTTATAGCTGTGATCAATGTGGGAAGAGTTTTACTCAGCTAAGCCACCTGATTTCACACCAGAGAATACACACAGGAGAGAAACCTTATAGCTGTGGTCATTGTGGGAAGAGTTTTAGTCAATCTGGCCATCTGACAGTGCACCAGAGAATACACACAGGAGAGAAATCTTATAGCTGTAATCAATGTGGGAAGAGTTTTACTACATCTGGCCAGCTGACTTTACACCAGAGAACGCACACAGGAGAGAAATCTTATAGCTGTGATCAATGTGGGAAGAGTTTTACTAGATCTGACTTTACACCAGAGAACGCACACAGGAGAGAAATCGTATAGCTGTGGTCAATGTGGGAAGGGTTTTGTGGCATCTACCTATCTTACTCTACACCAGAGAATACACACAGGAGAGAAATCTTATAGCTGTGGTCAATGTGGGAAGAGTTTTAGTCAATCTGGCCATCTGACAGTGCACCAGAGAACGCACACAGGAGAGAAATCTTATAGCTGTGATCAATGTGGGAAGAGTTTTACTAGATCTGACCATCTGACTTTACATCAGAGAACGCACACAGGAGAGAAACCGTATAGCTGTGGTCAATGTGGGAAGAGTTTTGTTAAATCTAGCCAGCTGACAGTACACCAGAGAACACACACAGGAGAGAAACTCTATAGCTGTGGTCAGTGTGGGAAGAGTTTTACTGAGTCTGGTGGTCTGACTAAACACCAGAGAACACACACAGGAGAGAAACCTCATACCTGTGACCAGAGATAATCTGATAAAAAAAATCTCTGATCAAATATCAGAAAATACATACATGAAGAAGTTGTTTCATGATATCTATGAATTAATGTCACAATGTAGAAAGTTTTAACATTGTAGTAGGAGTATTTTAATGATGTCACAATGTAGAATCCTAAACGTTTGTCCCCTGTTCTATTGATTTCAACATGATATGGATATTAGCCTCAGGGGGAAAATCCAGGCTCTGAAATGGAAGAGTTACTATTTATGTGATTTAACAAAAAATGACTAACAAAAAAAGAGTTGTGTTACACTTACCACGTTGGTGACCCACTTGAATCAAAATGCAACACTTCAAAATGTAGCTAGCAGCTTTCTACAAGTTGTCCTCTGACCAGGGATGTACACATTACTCCCAGATTCCATGTGGTTTTTCAGCTGTTCGTTTTAACAGGATGTGCAACCTCATGTCCCTCCTCTTGCATAATTGATTTCAACATGATATCGATGAGTGATGACAAATAAGTTCCTTTGTTTAGCGACCCCTACATTTAAATGTATCACTCCAAAATGTAGCCTACTGTCTTCTGCAGGTTGTCCTCTAACCAGTGAGGTAAAATATATCTCCCATTTCCATGTGTTTTTTAGTTGTGTTAGTTTCAACAGCACGTACAACCTGATTTCCCCCCTAATCGATATCAGTGATTTATTGCTACTTGTCAAAACAACAGCGTTTCTGGTGCAGTTTATAAGGTGCTTGTTTTAAAAAATACAAGTAATATGATTATTGTGGCAGATGTTTGTGTATATAGCACATGTTATGTTTAGGTTTTCAATTCATCCCAAACTGTTTCTGCTTATTGGTTATTGATTTGGACACGTTTAAACTGTGTTTTGACATTGTGGATATCCCACCTAGCAACATGTAATTGAAAAGACGTTGAAAAGAAGACTATGCCAAGTTTTTTCAGTGACTTGAAAACAACTTAATTTCAACTTAGTTGCAGGTAGCCTAGTGGTTAGAGCGTTGGGCCGTCATTGAAAATCAGAATTTGTTCATAACTGACTTATTGACAATTATTGCCTACCGGGGAACAGAGGGTTAACTGCCATGTTCAGGTGCAGAACGACAGATTTACCTTGTCAGCTCGCGATTCAATCCAGCAACCTTTCGGTTACTGTTAAATGAAGGTTAAAATAAAGAAATAAATACACATGGACGCAGTATAATCATTTGGTCTGTAATCAATTTTATTAACAATCCTACATCACTCCAGTATTTCTTCACAACATTCAAGCGTTAATTGTCTTTATTCCACTACTGAAGAATCATGTCTCACATCACCTCATATTTCAAACATTCAGCCTGACAAAATATACGTTTTATTATTCCATGCCTCACCATTAAGTTAATTATTGCCAATACATATTAACCAAGGGGTGTACATTTGATCACAATTTATTTTGACTTTTTCCGTATTGGAGATGAGTTTTGTTTGGGCTCGTTCCAAGTGGACCAGAGTTCTAGAAGCTAGTGAGTTTTAGGAAGACGAGAGTTCTAGAAGCTAGTGAGTTTTAGGAAGACGAGAGTTCTAGAAGCTAGTGAGTTTTAGGAAGACGAGAGTTCTAGAAGCTAGTGAGTTTTAGGAAGACGAGAGTTCTAGAAGCTAGTGAGTTTTAGGAAGACGAGAGTTCTAGAAGCTAGTGAGTTTTAGGAAGACGAGAGTTCTAGAAGCTAGTGAGTTTTAGGAAGACGAGAGTTCTAGAAGCTAGTGAGTTTTAGGATTCTATAGAAAGAAGAGAAAAAGGAGAAAAAAATATTTCAATTGTATATTATTATTTAGAAATAAGTGTGTTTTTCTTGTTTTTTCTTGTTGACAGCCAGTAGACACCATGTTTATATTGGTGAAGGTGAAGCATTTTAGTTGATTATAATGTGAAATGGAAGTTGTTTTCTGTTGGTGGTGAGCAAACTTGTCCAACAAAAATATAGGATATATTTGTTGTCTTAAGGTGTTACAGGCTTTGGTTTTTCCATTTATGTTTTGAGGTTGGACTTTAGCACGTCTAGCTCGTTAGCCCGTCTAGCTCGTTAGCCCGTCTAGCTCGTCAGTCCGTCTAGCTCGTTAGCCCGTCTAGCTCGTCAGCCCGTCTAGCTCGTTAGCCCGTATAGCTCGTTAGCCCGTCTAGCTCGTTAGCACGTCTAGCTCGTTAGCTCGTCTAGCTCGTAGCGCGTCTAGCTCGTTAGCTCGTCTAGCTCGTTAGCACGTAGGACGCACTGATTGGTGTCACCTCGTTAGTCAGTATGTGTTACACCTGTGCTGGCTTGTCCATCTCGTTAGTGGGAAGGTGTTTCACCTGAGCTGGTCCAGGTTCTATTTAAGAGTGTCTGGCCCAGTGCTCCAGTTGTCTTGATACATGTGGAGAGTCAACACCTTTAGTTGCTCCACCTTTTTGGTTTACTTCCTGTCTTTAAGTTTGGTGTGGGTTTTTCTTTTGTTTTCCTCTTCTTGGGCAGATTTAGTGGGTCTCATGGTGGGTGTCTTTTAGGTCCCAGTTGTTGTTACTAGTCAACTTCCAGTGGACACCCCCATAGTGTCTTTCAGAGCCCCTCCTAAAAAACAAGCTTATATTTTGGGTTGGATGTTGCATCCAATTAATATTTTAATCAATGGCATTTCCTTAGAATGTTCATTAGTCTTTCAGTTGTTAGTCTTCTGTTTGTTGTTTACTAAATATTTCTGTTTATTTTCATTTTTAATTTTTTTTCCTGTGAAGCCATTGTGTTGCATCCATGTCTGAAATGTGCAGTATAAATAAAGCTTGATTTGATTTCAACAAATTAACCCAATTACTGGCCAATCAACAGACTCTTGGTATGAAAAACAGTATCACTTTTCCAGCCTGCTGAAGGCGTGGTGGAGTGGTAAACACCACCCCCGGCTCTACCAGGGGCTTGAGGTGGTCTCCCACAGCTCTGCTCATGTCATGTTCTGTGGCCTTGCTGTTCCATTTCTTGACTGCCCCTGCAACACAGAAACACATTTAGTTATATTATATAAAACACTCAAAGTAATGGATATGGAGCATCTATGGCCTCAGTTACACCTGGCACCTAAATGTGACTTCTGTCATCCGATCACTCCAAGCTGCATTAGGTTCAGATCTACCAGGATGGGCCTTTGACATAGTCTGGACGCAGTCAGACCACTGAATATGCATAAGCAATGTAAAGATATGCTGGGAAAAGTACATTTGACACAAATTACCTTCATAATAAATCAAATGTTGTTGGTCACATACAGGTGTTCAGCAGATGTTATTGCAGGTGTAGTGAAATGCTTGTCCTTCTAGTTCCCACAGTGCAGTAATATCTAACAAGTGATGTTTCTATATGATAACAATAGAGTAATATATTTAACGCCCCTCCCTCTGTCTGCCTTATTCTCTCTGCTCTTGTTTCCTTATTAGGATGCCGGTGGGCGGAGCTGGAAGGGTCGTCAGCTAAATGTGAAGCACCTGGGCCCGGGTGTGTCCCAGGATAAATAGACCTCTTCCACAGTCATGAAGGGAGACTCTCTCCATGCAGACACCTTGTTGATTTTGGTTGTGTTATCTAATAAATATATATTTTTGATACTCCTTGTCTCCACATTGTCTCCCTTTTGTTGCGAACTCAGAGCTGGTTCGTAATGGAATTAGGAATATATGGATAAACAATGTCAGAGCAGCATAGACTGAGATACAGTTTATACATATGAGATGAGAAATGCAAGATATGTAAACATTATTAAAGTGACTAGTGTTCCATTTATTAAAGTGGCCAATGATGTCAAGTCTATATGTAGGCTGCAGCCTCTCTGTGCTATTTATCAGTCTGATGGCCTTGAGATAGAAGCTGTCTTTCGGTCCCAGCTTTGATGCACCTGTACTGATCTCCCCTTCTGAATGATAGTGGGTGAACAGGCAGTGGCTCAGGTAATAACAAAGAACATGTATGTATGCCTGGGGGGAAATTCACTTTCATACAGCAATACCAGTGGACAATTTGCACTAAATAAACATAAATGGAACATATTCCCTTTTGCTGACGTGATGAACCACTAAGGGGACATAAATATTTAATCCCAAAACTTTCCCTTTGGTTTAACTGTTTAAGACGGTCCCCTTTTCTAATAGAGGCCGGAATGTGATCAATACCCACAGCTTGTAGGTGTAACCGATGTGAAATGGCTAGCTAGTTAGCGGTGGTGCGCGCTAATAGCGTTTCAATCGGTGACGTCACTCGCTCTGAGACTTGAAGTAGGGTTTCCCCTTGCGTTGCAAGGGCCGCGGCTTTTGTGGCGCGATGGGTAACGTTGCTTCGTGGGGTGTCAGTTGTTGATGTGTGCAAGGGTCCCTGGTTTGAGCCCGGGTTCGGGCGAAGAGAGGGAGGCAGGGTTGCCTTGGTGTAAGGACTTATAGTGCCTTGCCATGGGGTAGTCGTCATTGCCTACCCGTATGGCATACTTGTGTTCCGCTAGGCGGTCTTGAAGGCGTCTCTTTGTCCGTCCAATGTAGAACACCTTGCACTGTGGACATTCCAATCTATAGATGACATGAGTGGTTTTGCAGTTAATGAAATGCTTGACGTAATACTCCATTTTGGAAGCTGTGTCTACAAAATACTTTTTCTGTGCAATATTTCTGCAGTGGTTACATTTAAAAGAGCCCTTGGGTTTGTGGTCAAGCCAAGTTTTTTTGAGAGTCACCCGGAAGATAACTGTGTACTAATTTATCATTTAGGGTAGGACATCTTTTAAAGCTTATGACTGGTGGCTCAGGAAAGACTTGGCGTAGTAGAGTATCACTTTGGATAATTCCCCAATTATTTTGAATGATTATTTTAATGTTCTCTGCTTCAGTACTGTATTTTGTGGGTATTGATCACATTCCGGCCTCTATTAGAAAAGGGGACCGTCTTAAACAGTTAAACCAAAGGGAAAGTTTTTGGATTTACAAACTACAGGCCACTAAATACCCTGGTTTACATGAAGATATGGATTTACAAACTACAGGCCACTAAATACCCTGGTTTACATGAAGATATGGATTTACAAACTACAGGCCACTAAATACCCTGGTTTACATGAAGATATGGATTTACAAACTACAGGCCACTAAATACCCTGGTTTACATGAAGATATGGATTTACAAACTACAGGCCACTAAATACCCTGGTTTACATGAAGATATGGATTTACAAACTACAGGCCACTAAATACCCTGGTTTACATGAAGATATGGATTTACAAACTACAGGCCACTAAATACCCTGGTTTACATGAAGATATGGATTTACAAACTACAGGCCACTAAATACCCTGGTTTACATGAAGATATGGATTTACAAACTACAGGCCACTAAATACCCTGGTTTACATGAAGATATGGATTTACAAACTACAGGCCACTAAATACCCTGGTTTACATGAAGATATGGATTTACAAACTACAGGCCACTAAATACCCTGGTTTACATGAAGATATGGATTTACAAACTACAGGCCACTAAATACCCTGGTTTACATGAAGATATGGATTTACAAACTACAGGCCACTAAATACCCTGGTTTACATGAAGATATGGATTTACAAACTACAGGCCACTAAATACCCTGGTTTACATGAAGATATGGATTTACAAACTACAAGCCACTAAATACCCTGGTTTACATGAAGATATGGATTTACAAACTACAAGCCACTAAATACCCTGGTTTACATGAAGATATGGATTTACAAACTACAGGCCACTAAATACCCTGGTTTACATGAAGATATGGATTTACAAACTACAGGCCACTAAATACCCGGGTTTAAATGAAGATATGGATTTACAAACTACAGGCCACTAAATACCCTGGTTTACATGAAGATATGGATTTACAAACTACAGGCCACTAAATACCCTGGTTTACATGAAGATATGGATTTACAAACTACAGGCCACTAAATACCCTGGTTTACATGAAGATATGGATTTACAAACTACAGGCCACTAAATACCCTGGTTTACATGAAGATATGGATTTACAAACTACAGGCCACTAAATACCCTGGTTTACATGAAGATATGGATTTACAAACTACAGGCCACTAAATACCCTGGTTTACATGAAGATATGGATTTACAAACTACAGGCCACTAAATACCCTGGTTTACATGAAGATATGGATTTACAAACTACAGGCCACTAAATACCCTGGTTTACATGAAGATATGGATTTACAAACTACAAGCCACTAAATACCCTGGTTTACATGAAGATATGGATTTACAAACTACAAGCCACTAAATACCCTGGTTTACATGAAGATATGGATTTACAAACTACAGGCCACTAAATACCCTGGTTTACATGAAGATATGGATTTACAAACTACAAGCCACTAAATACCCTGGTTTACATGAAGATATGGATTTACAAACTACAAGCCACTAAATACCCTGGTTTACATGAAGATATGGATTTACAAACTACAAGCCACTAAATACCCTGGTTTACATGAAGATATGGATTTACAAACTACAGGCCACTAAATACCCTGGTTTACATGAAGATATGGATTTACAAACTACAAGCCACTAAATACCCTGGTTTACATGAAGATATGGATTTACAAACTACAGGCCACTAAATACCCTGGTTTACATGAAGATATGGATTTACAAACTACAGGCCACTAAATACCCTGGTTTACATGAAGATATGGATTTACAAACTACAAGCCACTAAATACCCTGGTTTACATGAAGATATGGATTTACAAACTACAGGCCACTAAATACCCTGGTTTACATGAAGATATGGATTTACAAACTACAAGCCACTAAATACCCTGGTTTACATGAAGATATGGATTTACAAACTACAAGCCACTAAATACCCTGGTTTACATGAAGATATGGATTTACAAACTACAGGCCACTAAATACCCGGGTTTAAATGAAGATATGGATTTACAAACTACAGGCCACTAAGTACACTGGTTTACATGAAGATATGGATTTACAAACTACAAGCCACTAAATACCCTGGTTTACATGAAGATATGGATTTACAAACTACAGGCCACTAAATACCCTGGTTTACATGAAGATATGGATTTACAAACTACAAGCCACTAAATACCCTGGTTTACATGAAGATATGGATTTACAAACTACAAGCCACTAAATACCCTGGTTTACATGAAGATATGGATTTACAAACTACAGGCCACTAAATACCCTGGTTTACATGAAGATATGGATTTACAAACTACAGGCCACTAAATACCCTGGTTTACATGAAGATATGGATTTCTCACCCTTCCTGTAGGGTTGTGATAGGTCCATTCCTGTAGGGTTGTGATAGGTCCATTCCTGTAGGGTTGTGATGGGTCCATTTGCTGTCATTTAGTGGTCTTTCTTCTCAATTGCCCTCAGCTATGTTTAGACTGTTGTTCATGTTTTGTTGGGTTCAAGTGTACTAGGGAATAGATTGCTTTCTTGTTCTTGACTTCTCTCCCAGACATGTTTAGGGTTGGAACTACCTTGCTGGGTGTTCTAGTGCCTCTAGCTTGGAGTTGTATTATCTTTCCTTTTTTGTGATGACACAGCCACAGTGTTTCACTTTTTAATGTGTATACTATTGCTTACTAGGTGTGTCCAATCAATTTTGTAACCACTCCCTCTCCAATTAGGGCTGATTGGAAAAGCTGTTAAAAAGAGGACATTGTATCATTTCTTTGTACTCCCTGACGAAGGCCATGCAGCCGAAACGCGTTGGATTTTTTTTAAAACATTGTTTCTATTGAACCTGCCATACTAATAAAGGCATTTTAATCTATTATATGAAGAGTGCCTTGGTCCTCCTTTCTTTTTGATGACCAACTCACCCCCTTTTACCAAAGAGCACCTTCTGTCTACCAACATTTACTATTGTGTACCTTAGTAGCACTTCCCTTCCTCATTTTTCCACTAGTTGAAAATAACTTCTATTTCACATTATAATCAACTACAATGCTTCACCTTCACCAATATAAACATGGTGTCTACTGGCTGTCAACAACTATAAACAAGAAAAAATATATATATTCTCCCCACTAGCTTCTAGAACTCTCATCTTCCTAAAACTCCCTAGCTTCTAGAACTCTCATCCCCTTGGAACGAGCCCAAACAAAACTCATCTCCGACACGGAAAAACGTGCAGTCAAAATAAATTGTGATCTATAGCAACGCACTAGCTAAACGCAAAAAAACTAATCTTCTTGACTGCCCACCCTTGAGACAATCAGCAACCAAGTTGTCCTTACCACAGACATGTCTGATTTCAAGAGGAAACTCCTGCAATATCCGTAGTAACTTTCCACCTCACTGCGGAGCTTCTCTCTCTATTCAGGGTTCACTAGATAGGCATGTTGTTGGAACGGGGCCCAGTCCCCAATGTCATGCTCTAGTACATTTGTGTTGGCACATCTGAGAATGAACCCTGATATTCTAAAAACAGGGCAACAATGTCATTATAATTGCACCAAAAAAATTGTCAGTTGGTTGCATAAATAATTATCACTACTAAATGTTACATGAAATGTAAATATTTGATTGCATAGTCATATTTTCAACGTCATTTTGCTAGATGGGATATCCCCAATGTCAAAACAGTTTTAACGTGTCCAAATCAATAACCAATATGCAGAAACAGTTTGTGATAAATTGAAAACCTAAACATAACATGTGCTATATACACAAACATCTGCCACAATAATTATATTACTTGTATTATTTAAAACAAGCACCTTATAAAACTGTACAAGCACCAGAAACACTGTTGTTTTGACAAGTAGCAATAAATCACTAATATCGATTAGGGGGGAAATCAGGTTGTACGTGCTGTTGAAACTAACATAACTAAAAAAACACATGGAAATGGGAGATATATTTCACCTCACTGGTTAGAGGACAACCTGCAGAAGACAGTCAGCTACATTTTGGACTGATACATTTAAATTTAGGGGTCCCTAAACAAAGGAACACAACACTTATTTGTCATAACTCATCGATATCATGTGGATTTTTTTTTCTTTTTACCGTTGTTTTACCAGTTAAGTTGACTGAGAACACATTCTCATTTACAGCAACAACCTGGGGAATAGTTACAGGGGAGAGGAGGGCCAGATTGCGAATTTAGCCAGGACACCGGGGTTAACACCCATACTCTTACAATAAGTGCAATGGGATCTTTAATGACCTCAGAGAGTCAGGACACCCGTTTAACGTCCCATCCGAAAGACTGCACCCTACACTGGGCAGTCACTGCCCTGGGGCATTGGGATATTGTTTAGACCAGAGGAAAGAGTGCCTCCAACTGGCCCTCCAACACCACTTCCAGCAGCATCTGGTCTCCCATCCAGGGACTGACCAGGACCA
Organism: Salmo salar; assembly: GCF_965601325.2. Classification (NCBI taxonomy): domain Eukaryota; kingdom Metazoa; phylum Chordata; class Actinopteri; order Salmoniformes; family Salmonidae; genus Salmo; species Salmo salar. The sequence goes on from NW_027675365.1 coordinate 432,268, forward strand.
ACCCTGCTTAGCTTCAGAAGCAAGCCAGCAGTGGGATGCAGGGTGGTATGCTGCTGGGTTAAAGCCAGCAGTGGGATGCAGGGTGGTATGCTGCTGGCAATCAATTGTGCGAAAGGAGGGAGATGAGGTTACACGTCCTGTTAAAACGAACAGCTCAAAAACCACACGGAATCTGGGGATAATGTGTACATCCCTGGTCAGAGGACAATTTGTAGAAAACAGCTCGCTACATTTTGAAGTGTTGCATTTTGATTCAAGTGGGTCACCAACATGGTAAGTGTAACACAACTCTTTTTGTTAAATCACATAAATAGTAACTCTTCCATTTCAGAGCCTGGATTTTCCACCTGAGGTTAATATCCATATCATGTTGAAATCAATAGAACAGGGGACATACTTTTAGGGTTCTACATTGTGACACTATTAAAATACTCCTTCTACAATGTTAAAACATTCTACATTGTGACATTTCATTGATATCATGAAACAACTCCTTCATGTATTTTCTGATGTTTGATCAGAGGTCTTTTATCTGTGAATCTCTTGTCACACTGATCACAGCTATAAGGTTTCTCTCCTGTGTGTGTTCTCTGGTGTTGAGTCAGAGTGCTAGATGTAGTAAAACTCTTCCCACATTGACCACAGCTATAAGGTTTCTCTCCTGTGTGTGTTCTCTGGTGTTTAGTCAGAGTGCTAGATGTAGTAAAACTCTTCCCACATTGACCACAGCTATAAGGTTTCTCTCCTGTGTGTGTTCTCTGGTGTAAAGTCAGATATCTAGATGTAGTAAAACTCTTCCCACATTGACCACAGCTATAAAGTTTCTCTCCTGTGTGTGTTCTCTGGTGTTGAGTCAGAGTGCTAGATGTAGTAAAACTCTTCCCACATTGACCACAGCTATAAGGTTTCTCTCCTGTGTGTGTTCTCTGGTGTAAAGTCAGATATCTAGATGTAGTAAAACTCTTCCCACATTGACCACAGCTATAACGTTTCTCTCCTGTGTGTGTTCTCTGGTGTTGAGTCAGATATCTAGATGTAGTAAAACTCTTCCCACATTGACCACAGCAATACGGTTTCTCTCCTGTGTGTGTTCTCTGGTGTTGAGTCAGAGTGCTAGATATAGTAAAACTCTTCCCACATTGACCACAGCTATAAGGTTTCTCTCCTGTGTGTGTTCTCTGGTGTGATACCAGATGGCCAGATTCACCAAAACTCTTCCCACATTGATCACAGCTATAAGGTTTCTCTCCTGTGTGTATTCTCTGGTGTGATACCAGATGGCCAGATTGACTAAAACTCTTCCCACATTGATCACAGCTATAAGATTTCTCTCCTGTGTGTATTCTCTGGTGTAGAGTCAGAGTGAAAGATGCCGCAAACCTCTTCCCACATTGACCACAGATATAACGTTTCTCTCCTGTGTGTGTTCTCTGGTGCACTGTCAGCCCTCCAGATTGACCAAAACTCTTCCCACATTGAGTACAGCTATAAGGTTTCTCTCCTGTGTGGATTCTCTGATGAATTTTATTGCCTGATGGGGAGGTGAATCTCTTCCCACAGTCAGAGCAGCAGTGAGTTCTCTTCCCTGTGGATCTCTGCTGGTGTTTATTGAGGTGTTCTAATGTGGAGAGGCTCTTCTCTGCCTCTTCAGCATCAAGAGGTTGTTGAGGCTCCCCAGAGGATCCACGATAGTCCCATATCGCTCCTGTGTGAACAACAAAGTCAGACAGATGATTAAAGGCCCACAACAGCGGTAATCCACTGTAAAAGGTGATGCCAACAGCGGAGCCATGATGTTGGACAACAATTGACGTCTGTAATGAATGTTAAAATTATTTGATATTTGCCTTAAAATGAGCAAGAATAGTCATATTTTGTCTTGTTTTCACATTCGTAGTGACATTGATGATTGTAGGCTAGAAATAAGTTATTCGTGTTGTTGAACCTCTAAGCAGTGTGCCAGACGACTAATTGGTCTCCAATATAGGCCCCTTTCTGTGTTTGCTAAAATTGCGGGACGAGGGCAATTTGATTGCAGAAACTCCTCCCTGCTAATGAGGAAACCACTAGTTATGGATGTACTATATCTGCCTGGAGCAAAAATGGTGAGAAAAGATTTTAGTTTTTCACAATGTATTCTGAATGTGAATGGGGGAAATTCAGGGGAGTAACCTCCATTTCCAGGTTGATGATGAGTTCATTTCACACTACTTTGGATTATAATTGTAAGGATATTTGAATGTCCTGTTTAATATAATGCTTGCTAAAGCATTAAGAATTATGTGTAATTATTGAAGAACCGCGTTAATGACAGTATCCATTTGGGTGTTGTCAATAAAGTTAAGATTTTATTTATTTATTTAACCAGGTAGGCCAGTTGAGAACAAGTTCTCATTTACAACTGTGACCTGGTGAAGATAAGGCAAAGCAGTGCGACACAAACAACACAGAGTTACACATGGAATAAACAAACGTACAGTCAATAACACAATAGAAAAATCTATATACAGTGTGTGCAAATGGAGTACGGAGGCAAGGCAATAAATAGACCATAGTAGTGAAGTAATTACAATTTAGCAAATTAACACTGGAGAGATAGATGTGCAGATGATGATGTGCAAGTAGAAATACTGGGGTGCAAAAGAGCAAAAAAGTAAATAAAAACATGGGGATGAGGTAGGCAGTTGGATGGGCTATTTACAGATGGGCTGTGTACAGCTGCAGCGATCGGTAAGCTGATCAGATAGCTGATGCTTAAAGTTAGTGAGGGAGATATATGTCTCCAACTTCAGCGATTTTTGCAATTCGTTCCAGTCATTGGCAGCAGAGAACTGGAAGGAAATGCGGCCAAAGTAGGTGTTGGCTTTGGGGATGACCAGTGAGATATACCTCCTGGAGCGTGTGCTATGGGTGGGTGTTGCTATGGTGACCAGTGAGCTGAGTTAAGGCGGAGCTTTACATAGCAAAGACTTATAGATGACCTGGAGCCAGTGGGTTTGGCGACGAATATGTAGCGAGGGCCAGCCGACGAGAGCGTACAGGTCGCAGTGGTGGGTGGTATATGGGGCATTGGTGACAAAACGGATGGCACTGTGATAGACTGCATCCAGTTTGCTGAGTAGAGTGTTGGAGGCTATTTTGAAAATGACATCGCCGAAGTTAACCTGTTAGGGCTAGGGGGCAGTATTGACACGGCTGGATAAAAAACATACCCGATTTAATCTGGTTACCACTCCTACCCAGTAACTAGAATATGCATATACTTATTACATATGGATAGAAAACACCCTACATTTTCTAAAACTGAGATTCCTTTACAGGAAGTGGCCTGTCTGACCATTTCTTGAACTTCTTTTCCATCTCTATCATTTACTAAGGATCTCTGCTCTAACGTGACACTTCCCACGTCGTCCATAGGCGCTCAGAGCCCGGGAAAAAACAGAATGTCGTCATTCCAGCCCCAGGCTGAAACACATTATCGCCTTTCTCAAGTGGCCGATCAAGGGACACTGGGCTTAGGCGCGTGACCCGACCGCCCCCGCCTTTGGGATTTTTTCCTCTGTTTGCCGAAAAGGAGATTCCCTGTCGGAATATTATCGCTTTTCTACGAGAAAAATGTCGTAAAAATTGATTTTAAACAGCGGTTGACATGCTTCGAAGTACGGTAATGGAATATTTAGAATTTTATTGTCACGAATTGCGCCATGCGCGCGACACTTCTTTACTATTTCGGATAGTGTCTGGAACGCACAAACAAAACGCCGCTATTCGGATATAACGATGGATTATTTTGGACCAAACCAACATTTGTTATTGAAGTAGCAGTCCTGGGTGTGCATTCTGACGAAGACAACAAAAGGTAATCAAACTTTTATAATAGTAAATATGATTATGGTGAGTGCTAAACTTGCCGGGTGTCTAAATAGCGAGCCCGTGATGCCTGGGCTATGTACTTAGAATATTGCAAAATGTGCTTTCACCAAAAAGCTATTTTAAAATCGGACATATCGAGTGCATAGAGGAGGTCTGTATCTATAATTCTTAAAATAATTCTTATGCTTTTTGTGAACGTTTATCGTGAGTAATTTAGTAAAATGTTAGCGAATTCCCCGGAAGTTTGCGGGGGGGTATGCTAGTTCTGAACGTCACATGCTAATGTAAAAAGCTGGTTTTTGATATAAATATGAACTTGATTGAACAAAACATGCATGTATTGTATAACATATTGTCCTAGGGTTGTCATCTGATGAAGATCATCAAAGGTGAGTGCTGCATTTAGCTGTCTTCTGGGTTTTGGTGACATTATATGCTGGCTTGAAAAATGGGTGTCTGATTATTTCTGGCTTGGTACTCTGCTGACATAATCTAATGTTTTGCTTTCGTTGTAAAGCCTTTTTGAAATCGGACAGTGTGGTTAGATTAACGAGAGTCTTGTCTTTAAATAGCTGTAAAATAGTCATATGTTTGAGAAATTGAAGTAATAGGATTTTTTACGTTTTGAAAATCGCGCCACAGGCTGCCAGTGGCTGTTACGTAGGTGGGACGAATTCGTCCCACCTAGCCCATAGAGGTTAAGCTCTATGGGCTTTTTACATGCTAATGTAAAAAGCTGGTTTTTGATATAAATATGAACTTGATTGAACAAAACATGCATGTATTGTATAACATAATGTCCTAGGAGTGTCATCTGATGAAGATTATCAAAGGTTAGTACTGCATTTAGCTGTGGTTTTGGTTTTTGTGACATATCAAACGCTGTTTAAAATCTATTTTTATGCTACTTTTCTCGTAAAATAGCGATAATATTACAACCGGGCAACGTTGTATTCATTCGAAGGCTGAAAGAAAAAAAAATTGAATTCTCGTGAACGCGCATCTCAGTCTCACTGTCCCCAGGCTGACTGATCACAAACAGAGCTGCTGTACTTTGCCCAGAGACAGCAGACACCCCATTCCACTTTCTGGTGGCTTTAGAGAGCAAATGGAAGCCTTAGAAAGTGTCACGTTACAGCACAGATGCTGTAATGTCGATAGAGATGCAGAAGGACAACAAATTATCAGACAGGGCCTTCCTGTATGGAATCTTCTCAGGTTTTGACCTGCCATTTGAGTTCTGTTATACTCACAGACACCATTCAAACAGTTTTAGAAACTTTAGAGTGTTTTCTATCCAAATCTACTAATTATATGCATATTCTAGTTTCTGGGCAGGAGTAGTAACCAGATTAAATCGGGTACGTTTTTTATCCGGACGTGAAAATACTGCCCCCTATCCCAAACAGGGTAAACTATCATTATAACATCATGGATGAATTCTAGAATATACTATATAGCCTAGAAACCTGGTTAAACTATCATTATGACCTCATGGATGGCCAGTCCTTGTATTCATAGTGTAGTGAATTCAGGGGGAGGCCCTGAGCTGAACTCAAACCTGGGTCCAGTGACTGTCAAGCCAACACCTTATAACTGTTACGCCAAGATGTCTGAACTTCTTGACGAGGTCCCTATGAATTTGAGAGTGGTTACACTTCTCCTTCCCCCATCCCTCAGCTGTTTACCAAACCAAGTCTCTGGGCAGCCATTTTGTTTCTGTTTAAAAACTAGGTTGTCCCTTTAAAAAAGCCACACAATCTATCAACCAATCTGCAGTCCAAACAATAACAAAGCTGTAATTCCACCACTGTTTTGGTAATAAGATGATTATGGGGTTGGAGAAATGTAACTACTCTCAAATTCATAGACAGACCTATGGATGCAAGGACTGACCATCCATGATATCAACATTATAGTTTTAACCATGTTGAGGCTATACAGTGTTGATTTACATTATTTCTAAACATTGGAGTAAAAAAAATCTTATTTGGGGTTCTGATGGGGTACAACAGTTGAACTAAGCTCATGAGACATGTGTTATATTCTTCAAGAATCAATGGCTATAAATTAATAATTATAAAGTCACAATATGGATGTAGCAATTGCATATTTCCCCTTTAACACCACACATCAGTTCAACAACTGCAGAGTTTGTGCCTCTGTTTTTAAGACAGTACTTACTAGTGTTTATCAGGGCCCGTTCATTGTTAAAACCATTGGATGCCTTAACATGCCTTTGGGAAACCGGGCCCAGATATCCAGATTCTTCCTCTTCTTCCTTCTTCGATGTGACAGTCATCTCCCCCTCCTCCTCTTCCACTCCATAAACTGCATCTTCCTCCTCTTCTTTTACTGTAACATCCTCCTCCTCTTTCACTCTGAACGCGTCTTCCTCTTCTTTCACTGTAACGTCTTTCTCTTCTTCTTTCACTGTAACAGCCTCACCCTCTACTTGTTTTTGTATTGTAACATCTTTCTCTTCCCCCTCCTCTTTGACGAGAGCTTCTTTCTCCGTCCAGCAGACCTCCTCTTTAACAGAAGAGTAGCTCAGTGACCGCATGGTCGGAGATGTTAGCTAGGCTAATGCTAACTTAACCAGCCCGCTAGCTGAATAATAACAACAACACCGTAAATATGAAATTAAAACGGATAAGTAACTAGACGACAGAAGTGGGTTTAAAACACAGTGGCTAATATACACGAACGAGTCTAAAGAGCTTTATTGGTTCGGCTATTTTGTCTAGCAAGCTACCGAGGTGGCTGAATAACTGTTGCTGCTGTTGAAAGAAGCGTTCCGTCCACTACATTATACGTCACACTAACAGCATTACCTTAAATTCCCACACCGCCATCTGCTGACTGGAGTGGGTAACGCAGTTGAGTAAAATGTATATTATAATGTTCAGACAAAAAGTTAAACGGTAGGAACTTCCTGAATTGGAATTACCCCTCTACACATGTACTGCACTGGAATTATCCCATTGGCTGGCAGAAACGTGCAGTTTCGTTTTTATTGGGCCATCAAAGCTGTGTCAGGGATTTTTGTGATTGGTTCCATTTCAGTCACATGTGCATAAGGGAGAGGTGGTGTCTGATGTCTGCAGGTCAATGCAACTGAGAAATATGATCCTTGTAACTATTCTCTGTGAATATCAGCAGTGGGAATGATTGTGAAATATGATCCTTGTAATTATTCTCTGTGAATATCAGCAGTGGGAATGATTGTGAAATATGATCCTTGTAATTATTCTCTGTGAATATCAGCAGTGGTAATGATTGTGAAATATTTAGTTCATTTCATCAGAGCAACATGATAATTAATGATTTCTGAACAACCATTTTTTATTTAATGTCTATTAAGAATATCTGATCAACTTTATTTCACTTGGTGATGTTTCATTATAGAGAACATGACATGACAATACATGACATCTACAGTGGTGATGTGTCATTATAGAGAACATGACATAACAATACATGACATCTACAGTGGTGATGTTTCATTATAGAGAACATAACATGACAATACATGACATCTACAGTGGTGATGTTTCATTATAGAGAACATAACATAACAATACATGACATCTACAGTGGTGATGTTTCATTATAGAGAACATAACAATACATGACATCTACAGTGGTGATGTTTCATTATAGAGAACATAACATAACAATACATGACATCGACAGTGGTGATGTTTCATTATAGAGAACATGACATAACAATACATGACATCTACAGTGGTGATGTGTCATTATAGAGAACATGACATGACAATACATGACATCTACAGTGGTGATGTTTCATTATAGAGAACATGACAATATATGACATCTACAGTGGTGATGTTTCATTATAGAGAACATAACAATACATGACATCTACAGTGGTGATGTTTCATTATAGAGAACATGACATAACAATACATGACATCTACAGTGGTGATGTTTCATTATAGAGAACATAACAATACATGACATCTACAGTGGTGATGTTTCATTATAGAGAACATGACATAACAATACATGACATCTACAGTGGTGATGTTTCATTATAGAGAACATGACATAACAATACATGACATCTACAGTGGTGATGTTTCATTATAGAGAACATAACATGACAATACATGACATCTACAGTGGTGATGTTTCATTATAGAGAACATGACATAACAATACATGACATCTACAGTGGTGATGTTTCATTATAGAGAACATGACATAACAATACATGACATCTACAGTGGTGATGTTTCATTATAGAGAACATGACATAACAATACATGACATCTACAGTGGTGATGTGTCATTATAGAGAACATGACAATACATGACATCTACAGTGGTGATGTTTCATTATAGAGAACATGACATAACAATACATGACATCTACAGTGGTGATGTTTCATTATAGAGAACATAACAATACATGACATCTACAGTGGTGATGTTTCATTATAGAGAACATGACAATACATGACATCTACAGTGGTGATGTTTCATTATAGAGAACATGACAATACATGACATCTACAGTGGTGATGTTTCATTATAGAGAACATAACAATACATGACATCTACAGTGGTGATGTTTCATTATAGAGAACATAACATGACAATACATGACATCTACAGTGGTGATGTTTCATTATAGAGAACATGACATAACAATACATGACATCTACAGTGGTGATGTTTCATTATAGAGAACATGACAATACATGACATCTACAGTGGTGATGTTTCATTATAGAGAACATAACATGACAATACATGACATCTACAGTGGTGATGTTTCATTATAGAGAACATGACAATACATGACATCTACAGTGGTGATGTTTCATTATAGAGAACATGACAATACATGACATCTACAGTGGTGATGTTTCATTATAGAGAACATAACAATACATGACATCTACAGTGGTGATGTTTCATTATAGAGAACATGACAATACATGACATCTACAGTGGTGATGTTTCATTATAGAGAACATAACATGACAATACATGACATCTACAGTGGTGATGTTTCATTATAGAGAACATAACATAACAATACATGACATCTACAGTGGTGATGTTTCATTATAGAGAACATGACATAACAATACATGACATCTACAGTGGTGATGTTTCATTATAGAGAACATAACAATACATGACATCTACAGTGGTGATGTTTCATTATAGAGAACATGACAATACATGACATCTACAGTGGTGATGTTTCATTATAGAGAACATAACATGACAATACATGACATCTACAGTGGTGATGTTTCATTATAGAGAACATGACATGACAATACATGACATCTACAGTGGTGATGTTTCATTATAGAGAACATGACAATACATGACATCTACAGTGGTGATGTTTCATTATAGAGAACATGACAATACATGACATCTACAGTGGTGATGTTTCATTATAGAGAACATAACAATACATGACCTCTACAGTGGTGATGTTTCATTATAGAGAACATAACAATACATGACATCTACAGTGGTGATGTTTCATTATAGAGAACATAACAATACATGACATCTACAGTGGTGATGTTTCATTATAGAGAACATGACATAACAATACATGACATCTACAGTGGTGATGTTTCATTATAGAGAACATGACATGACAATACATGACATCTACAGTGGTGATGTTTCATTATAGAGAACATAACATGACAATACATGACATCTACAGTGGTGATGTTTCATTATAGAGAACATAACAATACATGACATCTACAGTGGTGATGTTTCATTATAGAGAACATAACATAACAATACATGACATCTACAGTGGTGATGTTTCATTATAGAGAACATAACAATACATGACATCTACAGTGGTGATGTTTCATTATAGAGAACATAACAATACATGACATCTACAGTGGTGATGTGTCATTATAGAGAACATAACATAACAATACATGACATCTACAGTGGTGATGTTTCATTATAGAGAACATAACATAACAATACATGACATCTACAGTGGTGATGTTTCATTATAGAGAACATAACAATACATGACATCTACAGTGGTGATGTTTCATTATAGAGAACATGACATAACAATACATGACATCTACAGTGGTGATGTTTCATTATAGAGAACATGACATAACAATACATGACATCTACAGTGGTGATGTTTCATTATAGAGAACATAACATGACAATACATGACATCTACAGTGGTGATGTTTCATTATAGAGAACATGACAATACATGACATCTACAGTGGTGATGTTTCATTATAGAGAACATAACATGACAATACATGACATCTACAGTGGTGATGTTTCATTATAGAGAACATGACATAACAATACATGACATCTACAGTGGTGATGTTTCATTATAGAGAACATGACATAACAATACATGACATCTACAGTGGTGATGTTTCATTATAGAGAACATAACATGACAATACATGACATCTACAGTGGTGATGTTTCATTATAGAGAACATAACAATACATGACATCTACAGTGGTGATGTGTCATTATAGAGAACATAACATGACAATACATGACATCTACAGTGGTGATGTTTCATTATAGAGAACATGACAATACATGACATCTACAGTGGTGATGTTTCATTATAGAGAACATGACAATACATGACATCTAAGTAGCTGAATATGATTATGGACTAACACTTTGAAGGACACAACTCATGTTGTTCTGGTTAAACAGTGGGGATTTTTTTTTACAATTAGGAAATAATATGTCATGTTTTACTCGTACCTCAGCCAGCATTGTGAATGGTTAGGAAATAATATGTCATGTTTTACTCGTACCTCAGCCAGCATTGTGAATGGTTAGGAAATAATATGTCATGTTTTACTCGTACCTCAGCCAGCATTGTGAATGGTTAGGAAATAATATGTCATGTTTTACTCGTACCTCAGCCAGCATTGTGAATGGTTAGGAAATAATATGTCATGTTTTACTCGTACCTCAGCCAGCATTGTGAATGGTTAAGAAATAATATGTCATGTTTTACTCGTACCTCAGCCAGCATTGTGAATGGTTAGGAAATAATATGTCATGTTTTACTCGTACCTCAGCCAGCATTGTGAATGGTTAGGAAATAATATGTCATGTTTTACTCGTACCTCAGCCAGCATTGTGAATGGTTAGGAAATAATATGTCATGTTTTACTAGTACCTCAGCCAGCATTGTGAATGGTTAGGAAATAATATGTCATGTTTTACTCGTACCTCAGCCAGCATTGTGAATGGTTAGGAAATAATATGTCATGTTTTACTCGTACCTCAGCCAGCATTGTGAATGGTTAGGAAATAATATGTCATGTTTTACTAGTACCTCAGCCAGCATTGTGACTGGTGTCTGATGCAGTGACATACTAGACCATGACAGTAAATCTAATACTTAGGTGTTTTTAGTCATCCATGAAAGGTCTGGGGTGGTTCTGTGGTTATAAGTTACTGACCTTGGAATACATTTCTGGCCATGCTGGCAGGGTCTGAATCAAACCCAATGTCCACCTGGTACACTGACAGGGTCTGAATCAAACCCAATGTCCACCTGGTACACTGGCAGGGTCTGAATCAACCCAATGTCCACCTGGTACACTGACAGGGTCTGAATCAACCCAATGTCCACCTGGTACACTGGCAGGGTCTGAATCAAACCCAATGTCCACCTGGTACACTGACAGGGTCTGAATCAAACCCAATGTCCACCTGGTACACTGGCAGGGTCTGAATCAACCCAATGTCCACCTGGTACACTGACAGGGTCTGAATCAACCCAATGTCCACCTGGTACACTGACAGGGTCTGAATCAACCCAATGTCCACCTGGTACACTGGCAGGGTCTGAATCAAACCCAATGTCCACCTGGTACACTGGCAGGGTCTGAATCAACCCAATGTCCACCTGGTACACTGACAGGGTCTGAATCAACCCAATGTCCACCTGGTACACTGACAGGGTCTGAATCAACCCAATGTCCATCCGGTACACTGGCAGGGTCTGAATCAACCCCAATGTCCACCTGGTACTCTGACAGGGTCTGAATCAACCCAATGTCCACCTGGTACACTGACAGGGTCTGAATCAACCCAATGTCCACCTGGTACACTGACAGGGTCTGAATCAACCCAATGTCCACCTGGTACACTGGCAGGGTCTGAATCAACCCAATGTCCACCTGGTACACTGGCAGGGTCTGAATCAAACCCAATGTCCACCTGGTACACTGACAGGGTCTGAATCAACCCAATGTCCACCTGGTACACTGGCAGGGTCTGAATCAAACCCAATGTCCACCTGGTACACTGGCAGGGTCTGAATCAACCCAATGTCCACCTGGTACACTGACAGGGTCTGAATCAAACCCAATGTCCACCTGGTACACTGGCAGGGTCTGAATCAACCCAATGTCCACCTGGTACACTGACAGGGTCTGAATCAACCCAATGTTAAGGGGAGGGTAGATTGGTCAAGAGGGTGATGATTATTGTTGTTCTACTGCCTGATTGTTATGCAACAACACTGTTTACAAAAGCTTTGTTAAATCAGCACAACAGTTTTCAGCTGTGCTAACATAATTGCAAAAGGGTTTTCTACTGATCAATTAGCCTTTTAAAATGATAAACTTGGATTAGCTAACACAACGTGCCATTGGAACACAGGAGTGATGTTTGCTGATAATGGGCCTCTATACGCCTATGTAGATATTCCATAAACAATCAGCTGTTTCCAGCTACAATAGTCATTTACAACATTAACAATGTCTACACTGTATTTCAGATCAATTTGATGTTATTTTAATGGACAAAAAAAACTGTTTTTCTTTCAAAAACAAGAACATTTCTAAGTGACTCCAACCTTTTGAACGGTAGTGTTAATCATTTTAGAATAAGGCTGTAATGTAACAAAATGTGGAAAAAGTGAAGGGGTCTGAATACTTTCCGAATGCACTGTATTGTTACACCATGTAGGAGCAGTATAGACCTAGTCTGTTCATTATATACATCTACATGATGTATTGTTACACCATGTAGCAGCAGTATAGACCTAGTCTGTTCATTATATACATCTACATGATGTATTGTTACACCATGTAGCAGCAGTATGGAGGTACAGTGGGGGACAAAATTGTTGACACCCTTGATAAAGATGAGCAAAAACAACTCTATAAAATAAAGAATTCAAATACTTCTATGTAAAAAAAAGGGTGAATTATATTATTGTATGCTGAAACAATTGCTCAGAGAAAGAGATTTAGTTGAACATGTTATTCTCAAAAGGTAAGGGTCTGAATTACTGCCACCCATGTTTTCAATACTCCAGCACTCTCCCTTTGGGAGGATAACGACACTGAAATGTTTTATGAGATTAGAAAACACATTGGGTGGGATCTTAGACCCTTCCTCCATACAGAATCTCTCCATGTCCTTGATTTATTTTGTCTGCGCTTGTGGACTGCCCTGTTCAATTCAAACCACAGGTTTTCAATGGAGTTCAAGTCCGAAGACTGAGTTGGCCATTAAAAATGTTGATTTTGTACCCAATTAACCATTTCTTTGTGGATGTTGATGTGTCTTGCTGGAACATCCACTTATGGCCAAGTTTCAGCCTCCTAGCAGAGAGGTAACCAGGTTTTGGGCTAAAATATCCTGGTAGTGGGTAAAGTTAATTTATTTATTTATACAGTAATTTTAGCTCATCTTTATCAAGGGTATCAATAACTAGGTGCTTATTTTGATATCTAGTTATTTGACTGAATCAGAAATACAGATGTGGAGTAGATGTAGAGTTTGTTTTAAATTCTCATAAAAAAATGAACTAATCAAACAACACTTGTTGCTCTTTGTACGTGTTGATATAATATTAATATTTAATGGAGAGAAAAAAAACGTTTCCCTAAACTGCTTTATAATATTATAATTCAATGAAGAATAAAAATAGTTTTCCCTCCTCAACTGCGTTTCCTCCCTCCAGACAGCAGATGGCGATATGTGTCTTTCAGGCGATGTTTCTAGTGTGACGTATAATCTAGTGGACGGAACGCTTCTTCAACAACTGCAGCCACCTCCGTAGCTCGCTAGCCGACAAAGTCGGAACATTCAAGTTCTTTAGACAATTTCGTGGTTTATTTGTCACTATGATTTAAACATACTTATGTGGAAACAACTAGCTACCCATTTAATGTAATATTTACGTTGTAAGTCAACTAGCTGGCTGGTTAAGTTAGCACTAGCCTAGCTAGCTAACATCCCCGACCATGAGTTCACTAAGCTACTCTCCTCCTGCTAAAGAAGAGGTCTGTTGGACGGAGAAAGAAGCTCTCGTGAAAGAGGAGGAGGAAGAGGAGGCTGTTACAATACAAAAACAAGTAGAGGGTGAGGCTGTTACCGTGAAAGAAGAAGAGAAAGACGTTTCAGTGAAAGAAGAGGAAGACGCCTTCAGAGTGAAAGAGGAGGAGGATGTTACTGTGAAAGAAAAGGAGGAAGATGCAGTTTTTGGAATGAAGGATGAAGAGGGGGGGATTACTGTCACATTAGAGGAGGACGAAGAAGAGAAGACTGGAGAACTGATTAACACCAGTAAATACAGTGAGTACTATCTAATAAAACAGGGACATTGATCTGATTAACACCAGTAAATACAGTGAGTACTATCTAATAAAACAGGGACATTGATCTGATTAACACCAGTAAATACAGTGAGTACTATCTAATAAAACAGGAACATTGATCTGATTAACACCATTAAATACAGTCAGTACTATCTAATAAAACAGGGACATTGATCTGATTAACACCAGTAAATACAGTGAGTACTATCTAATAAAACAGGGACATTGATCTGATTAACACCAGTAAATACAGTGAGTACTATCTAATAAAACAGGGACATTGATCTGATTAACACCAGTAAATACAGTGAGTACTATCTAATAAAACAGGGACATTGATCTGATTAACACCAGTAAATACAGTGAGTACTATCTAATAAAACAGGGACATTGATCTGATTAACACCAGTAAATACAGTGAGTACTATCTTATAAAACAGGGACACAAACTCTGCAGTTGTTGAACTAATGTGTGATTTTTAAAAGAGCATTCTACACTTGAATATGTTTTTGTACTGTATGAATTGTCCATGACGCCCTCCAGTGATTTTGTAAAAAACTTTTCCCGTTGAAAAGTGATATAATAATAAATGAAAACAACTTAACTTTATTGACAACACCCAAATAGATACTGTCATTAACGCGGTTCTTCAACAATTACACACAATACTTAATACTGTAGCTGTTTAGTTACAGTCACATGTTCAACTATCATCAGCTGATCCAGGAAATCATTTTCTGAATGACAGTCACATGACAAACATCACGACATGCAACAACAACCAAAGTGCTTCTTCATTCATTACTCTGGTAAAGACAGTTATGCCGTGCTCCACGTTGGATCCAACATCCCTAAGAAATTGATGTTTATAATGTGTTATTGTCTGGTTGATTTACAGTAGGGTCTCGTTAGTCTGTTTGGATACAGAGATACTTCGCTCATAATGTGTAGAGAACTATTCCTTGATGGATAGGCTATTGTACAACACACAGAGCTATTTTCCTTTATTCAGGACATTTAGAATGACAACACATTAAAGAGTAGCCTAGTGGGATTATTCACAAAATTATCTGGTGATCAGGTTATGAAATGTCACGACAGACATTTTAGTTTCCATGTTTCACTTGAAATATTTAATATATAGTCTTAGGTCTATGTTGTTGTTAGGTGAAGTTATGGGTCCTACAGTAGGTCTATGTTGTTGTTAGGTGATGTTATGGGTCCTACAGTAGGTCTATGTTGTTGTTAGGTGAAGTTATGGGTCCAACAGTAGGTCTATGTTGTTGTTAGGTGAAGTTATGGGTCCTACAGTAGGTCTATGTTGTTATTAGGTGATGTTATGGGTCCTACAGCAGGTCTATGTTGTTGTTAGGTGAAGCTATGGGCCAATTTGTTAAACACTTGGTGTACGAACCCTTATTGTCAGCTTGATGGCAAAGCTAGCCAAAGAGCATTTTACTAGTTGAAGTGTTTTTTTTAAGTATAAAGCAGTTGATTTGCGACAATAACACAAACATATTAAGCAGGTGATTCAAGCGAGTCTTACAGTTATAATCCAAAAGTAGTGTGAAATGCACTCATAATCAACCTGTAAATGGAGGCTATATTTGCTGTCAGCCTATGAGAACTCCCCTGAGTTTCCCCCACGGTGGTGAATTAGTGAATAGACACAGAGCTTAATGTGAGTTTCCTTGAGTAGCACTCCTGATCTTGCGCTCTAATATTCAGAATGCTTTGTGAAAAACTAAAATCTTTGTTCACTATTTTTGCTCCATGCAGATATTCTACATCCATAACTAGTGGTTTCCTCATTACCAGATATACTACATCCATAACTAGTGGTTTCCTCAATTTCCAGATATACTACATCCATAACTAGTGGTTTCCTCATTACCAGATATACTACATCCATAACTAGTGGTTTCCTCAATTTCCAGATATACTACATCCATAACTAGTGGTTTCCTCGTTACCAGATATACTACATCCATAACTAGTGGTTTCCTCATTACCAGATATACTACATCCATAACTAGTGGTTTCCTCATTACCAGATATACTACATCCATAACTAGTGGTTTCCTCATTACCAGATATACTACATCCATAACTAGTGGTTTCCTCATTAGCAGGGAGGAGTTTCTGTAATCAAATTGTGTGTGCTTTGCCCTCGTGCTGAAAGGACCTATATTGGAGACCAAAAGTCATCTGGCACACTGCTTAGAGTTACAACAACTTTAATAACTTATTTGTAGTTACTACTAATGTGAAAACAAGACTAAATATGACTTGTTGCTAACTTGACTGTCTTAATTGTCAAATAATTTAACAGATATGAATTGTTGTACAACTTCACGGGTATGCTCTGGGCATCACCTCAAATAAACAGTCTCAGACCTGCAGACCTGCTGTTTTCAACTCTCTAGAGACAGCAGGAGCGGTAGATATACTCTCAATGATCAGCTATGAAAAGCCAACTGACATTTACTCCTGGGGTCCTGACCTGTTGCACCCTCGACAACTACTGTGATTATTGTTATTTGACCATGCTGGTCATTTATGAACAATTTAACATCTTGGCCATATTCTGTTATAATCTCCACCCGGCACAGCCAGAAGAGGACTGGCCACCCCTCATAGCCTGGTTCCTCTCTAGGTTTCTTCCTAGGTTTTGGCCTTTCTAGGGAGTTTTTCCTAGCCACCGTGCTTCTACACCTGCATTGCTCGCTGTTTGGGGTTTTAGGCTGGGTTTCTATACAGCACTTTGTGACATCAGCTGATGTAAGAAGGGCTATATAAATACATTTGATTTGATTTCTGCTGTTGTGGGCCTTTAACCGTCTGTCTGACTTTGTCATTCACACAGGAGAGAGACGTGACTATCGGGGATCCTCCTGGGAGCCTCAACAACATCATGATGCTGAAGAGGCAGAGAAAAGTCTCTCCAGATCAGAACACCTCAAGAAACACCAGCAGAGACCCACAGGGAAGAAATCTAACTGCTGCTCTGGCTGTGGGAAAAGATTCAACACTTCATCAGACCTTAAAATACATCAAAGAATTCACACTGGAGAGAAACCTTACAGCTGTGATCAATGTGGGAAGAGATTTACCAGATCTAGCTATCTCACTATACATCAGAGAATACACACAGGAGAGAAACCATATAGCTGTGATCAATGTGGAAAGAGTTTCGGTGCATCTGGCTGTCTGACAAAACACCAGAGAACACACACAGGAGAGAAACCTTATAGCTGTAGTCAATGTGGAAAGAGTTTCTGTATATCTGGCTCTCTGACTGAACACCAGAGAACACACACAGGAGAGAAATCTTATAGCTGTGATCAATGTGGGAAGAGTTTTTCTCGGCAATACAGCCTGATAGTACACCAGCGGACACACACAGGAGAGAAACCTTATAGCTGTGATCAATGTGGGAAGAGTTTTACTACATCTAGCTATCTAACTATACACCAGAGAACACACACAGGAGAGAAACCTTATATCTGTGACCAATGTGGGAAGAGTTTTTCTACATCTAGCAATCTAACTATACACCAGAGAACACACACAGGAGAGAAACTTTATAGCTGTAGTCAGTGTGGGAAGCGTTTTACTTGGCTAAACAACCTAATATCACACCAGAGAAGACACACAGGAGAGAAAGCTTATAGCTGTGACCAATGTGGAAAGAGTTTCGGTACATCTGGCTGTCTGACAAAACACAAGAGAACACACACAGGAGAGATACCTTATAGCTGTGGTCAATGTGGGATGAGTTTTACTCAGTCAACCAGCCTGACATCACACCAGCGGACACACACAGGAGAGAAACCTTATAGCTGTGATCAATGTAGGAAGAGTTTTACTACAGCTAGCTATCTAACTATACACCAGAGAACACACACAGGAGAGAAATCTCATAGCTGTAATCAATGTGGGAAGAGATACTCTAATAAAAAATCTCTGACTAAACATCAGAAAATACATGGAGTTGTTTCATGATATCAATGAAATAATGTAAAATGTTTTTAATATTGTGGAAGTATTTTAGTAACGTCACAATATAGAATGTTTTAACATTGTAGTAGCAGTATTTTAAGGAATGTCAGAATGTAGAACCCTAAATGTTCAGTTGATATTAGCCTCAGTGGAAAGTAAAATCCAGGCTCTGAATTGAAAGAGTTACTATTTATGAGATGTAACAAAAAGTGACTAACAAAAATAGAGTTGTGTTACACTTACCACGTTGGTCACCCACTTGAATCAAAATGCAACACTTCAAAATGTTTAGGTTTTCAATATATCCCAAACTGTTTCTGCATATTGGTTATTGATTTGGACACGTTAAAACTGTGTTTTGACATTGCGCTATTCTCATTTAGCAAAATGTCATTCAAAAGACGTTGAAAATAAGACTATATATATGTTCGCTTGTAGTTCAAAGTGAAAGTTGAAAAGATGTATTTTCGGGTCGTTCTTTCAATGACTTGAAAACAACTTAATTTCAAGGTACTTGCAGCCTATACATAAGGACGCAGTGTAATAAATTGGTCTATAATTAAAAAAAATGTAACAATCTTACATCACTCCAGTATTTATTTACAACATCCAAGTGCTATATGTCTTTATTCCACTTCTGAAGAAGCAGGTCTCAAATCACCTCATATTTCAAACATTCAGCCTGACAAAAGATACGTGTTTTATTATTCCATGCCTCACCCTTAAGTTAATTATTGCCAATACATATTAACAAAGGGGTGTACATTTGCTTTTCATATTTCATATTTACAATTCATGTAACATTTAGACATCATAATTATTGATGCAACCATCATTATCCTGCTTTTAGAATATCAGGGTTCATTCTCAGATATGCCAACCCAAATGTACTGGAGCATGACATTGGGGACTGGGCCCCGATCCAACAACATGCCTATCGAGATATTGCAGGAGTTTGCTCTTGAAATCAGACATGACTAATACAATTTGATTTTTGTTTGGGCTTGTTCCAAGGGGACGAGAGTTCTAGAAGGTAGTGAGTTTTAGGAAGACGAGAGTTCTAGAAGCTAGTGAGTTTTAGGAAGACGAGAGTTCTAGAAGCTAGTGAGTTTTAGGAAGATGAGAGTTCTAGAAGCTAGTGAGTTTTAGGATTCTATAGAAAGAAAAAGGAGAAAAATTATATGATTGTATATTATTATTTAGAAGTACGTTTTTTTTCTTGTTTTTAATTGTTGACAGCAAGTTGTTTTCTGTTGGTGGTGAGCAAACTTGTCCAACAAAAATATAGGATATATTTGTTGTCATAAGGGGGAAGGTGCTACAGGCTTTGGTTTTTCCATTTATGTTTTGTGGTTGGACTTTAGCTTGTTATCACGTCTAGCTCGTTAGCACGTCTAGCTCGTTAGCCCGTCTAGCTCGTTAGCACGTCTAGCTCGTTAGCACGTCTAGCTCGTTAGCACGTCTAGCTCGTTAGCACGTAGGACGCACTGATTGGTGTCACCTCGTTAGTCAGTATGTGTTACACCTGTGCTGGCTTGTCCATCTCGTTAGTGGGAAGGTGTTTCACCTGAGCTGGTCCAGGTTCTATTTAAGAGTGTCTGGCCCAGTGCTCCAGTTGTCTTGATACATGTGGAGAGTCAACACCTTTAGTTGCTCCACCGTTTTGGTTTGCTTCCTGTCTTTAAGTTTGGTGTGGGTTTTTCTTTTGTTTGTCTCTTCTTGGGCAGATTTAGTGGGTCTCATGGTGGGTGTCTTTTAGGTCCCAGTTGTTGTTACTAGTCAACTTTCAGTGGACACTGAGCGCAAAACACTGACAGGAGATTTACAATGTCTTTTGGGTGATAAAACCTAAAGAGACTGCATTCCAGAGCATAAGTTAATGTTTCTGTTCTATATGGTATCAGGGAGAGATGACCTCAGGGCCAGACCCTGGTCTCTACACAAAGAGTACTGTTTTTACAGCAGATACTGTCTGCTGAGAATTGTAAGTATTTTTCATACAAATCTTAACCTTGTGACCCGTTCTATACATCTGTTGTTTGTGTAGGTTGAAAGGGGTGTATCTTGGCTATAAAAGACCTTTGTACTTTCATCTGGGGGTGATTCGTCAACCAGCCATCATTATTGTAGAACACTCAATTGATTAACTTTATATGTGTATGTTGTATTGACCTGCTCCCTAATTAATAAGTGAATAAAGATTTAGTTTTAGAATAACTCTGACTTGTGTGATAAGTTGGTCTCATTTGATTTTAAAGAAATTAACCACCACATTTGGCGATGGGGATGTGAATCTTGACTTGGTGAGCGCTCCTGATGACCTGGGTAAATGGTCCACAAGGGATCCCTCTAACATGGGATCTCAGGGAGACCACACTGCGGGAACAGAACAAATGGACCCACCTTTGATCTGAGAGGCAGCGAGCCGAGTATAGATGAGCATGAGATAGAAATGTGAAAATATTACTGCAGGTTAAAATATTGTTGAAAAAAACTCATTGATTAGGTTTGTTTGAGAATAGCATTGTATGACTGTGATATGAGAGTTGTGTGACTGAGTCTTAATCTGATGTTTGGATAGTAACAGAGATCTGTAGTTCCTCACAGAGATCTATAGTTCTTCATATAGAAATATGCTTAATCAGATGATTGACATTTTACATTTTAGTCATTTAGTAGATGTTCTTACCCAGAGCAACTTAGAGTAGTGAACGCATACATTTCATACATTTGTAATTTTTTTGTACTGGCCCCCCGTGGGAATCGAACACACAACCCTGGCGTTGCACACACCATTCTGGCGTTGCAAACACCATGCTCTACCAACTAACGTTATCTTGTGGTTCCGTTCCTTCACTGCCATCATAGAATATCACGGGGTGGTATTGAGAGGGGAATGATATTTTAGGAAGCAGCGGAAGGTCTATAGTTCCTGCGAGGCTTGATTTTGCCGTGGTCTCTGGGAGGTTAGAGAACCGTTGAGGATCCCATGGTCATTGTCCGGGAAACTAAAGTTTATTTTTGGTTCTGCTGGGAGGATGTTTGGAGAGATGCTTCGTTGCTATGGAGAGTCCCTGAAAAAGCAAATTGAATGGTTGTCGTGACTACCTGAGAATTTCTTACGTTTTATATGGATTCTGTGAATATATGAAAATATGATGAAAATATGATGAATTGTATGTGTGTATAATGATTAATAGAGATTTGATGAAGTAATACTGGGAATATAATTAGATACAATTTAAACAACCCATATGTAGACGAACGTAGGTTTTGAGTTGGTATCTTTAATGGATCATTTGATAAAGATGAGGTTTAAGCATTATTAAACTGTCTACAAAGTCTGAGCAGTTGTCTCAGAAACTGATGGGAGTGTGTCCACTTTAGGGTAAGTTGCCCTAAGGATGAAACTATAAAACGTCCGGGTACCTTAATTGAAATAAACTGCCCTTAAGGCCTGGGGGGGGGGGGGGTTCTTCCCAGTATGAGAGGAGTTGCTAGATTTATTGAATAAACCTTTTTCCATAAAGTTAGAGTGAACCAAGGTGTCTGACTAGCTGTTGATGTTGAAGAAGCGTCCCGTAAAGGTTCCTGGAGTTTAGGGGTTCTTCAAATTGAACATTGAAACTGTGGGGGAACCCCTATAAGTTCCTCAAAGAACATTTTGGGGTTCATTTTTTTAACTCTCGGTCCACCCTCCCTGCATTATAAAAAACATGTTTTAATAACAACAATATTGACAATATTGATTTAAATAATTCATTGTTTATTTAGTGGCACCACAAATGTGAATTCATATTTACAAAACACATAAACAAATTGCAACATTTCTGCAGACATGTCAGACCCTAATAAATAATACATTTGCTTTGTATAGTGCTTTTCATGACATTTAAAATATATAAATAATAATGATGTACAATAAAAATAACATTAAAAATGAATCATAGGTAAACTAACAATATTGTAGACTTGATGCTAAAAACAGATTTTTCAGCTTTAGTGTGTATATTGTATCCACTTAGTTATGTCAGGAAGTTTTCCATCTTTATGACCGGCCCTGGTAACTTCACCCCAACTTCTCTGATCCCCAGAACACAGTAACTTAACATAAGTGTTCTTCTGACATTTTGGGGAAATGTAAGGGAAAATAAAAATCCAGCCGTAGCAGAGCCCCAAGTCCCATGGGGTTAAATGTACACTTCAAATGCAGCTGTCCTACAACATATCTGTACCTTCTTCTTGATCCCAAATGCATTGTGTCCATGTTCTGTCCTATAAGAGTTTCAAAGGAAGAGAAAATGTGTCAAAGAATAGTCTTACAAGCATTAATATATATATATATATAGTCTTTCAAAAAAACAAATATATATATTAAGTAAATATTGAAAGATAAATGTCATCGACATACAATGTAATGTAAAATAGAAGAACATATTGGAGAAAGCACTAGCCAATACAGTACTGCCATACAGTAACAGTACTGTCATACAGGCATAATATCACATTTCAAGATATCTTTGTACACAAATTGTTCAATATTTTATCAGGCTGACTTGAAAGATTTTACACAACATTTTGCTGCGTGGCAATACTGTGTTTGGATTCTGAAGGGCATTTATACAAAAGAGGTAGTCTAGACACTGTATTAATACCATTATGCATTTGAATCCCATCTACAGCTACCATCTAAGATATTAATTTCCCTCCACAAGGGTGCGGACATGTAACGTTTCCAAAATGGGATAGTATTGTACATGTTTCCAAAATGGTATAGTATTGTACATGTAACGTTTCCAAAATGGGATAGTATTGTACATGTTTCCAAAATGGGATAGTATTGTACATGTAATGTTTCCAAAATGGGATAGTATTGTACATGTAACGTTTCCAAAATGGGTTAGTATTGTCCATGTAACGTATCCAAAATGGGATAGTATTGTACATGTAACGTTTCCAAAATGGGATAGTATTGTACATGTAACGTTTCCAGAATGGGATAGTATTGTACATGTAACGTTATGCCCCCTTGTGAGTATAGTATTGCATGCTGTAGCAGCCTATATAAAGAGGAAGACCTCCATTGACGATTCAGTTCGTTGTAACATCTCGTCTGGACAGGTCACCGTCCTTAGTTAGTTAGTTAGTTAACGAAGCTAACGTTAGCTAGTTCATTATCACAAAAGTGAGAACTGCTCTAGATTGGAAACTTACGTTAATGAGTGTAAAGCCATGTTGGCTTTATGGGAACGATATACAATATATGGGAAAGAATATAGTTGAGGAAATAATCCAAACCTAGTTGTGCCTAGTTAGGACATAACGTTAGCTAGCTAGCTAACGGTACTGTACTGTAGCTCATACAACGCCGACGGTCAAACCCGGCTTTCTATTATTTACGTTCATTAACTATAGTAACGTTATGGAATATATTCACAGAAAACTATCATTGTCTTCGTTATTCATTATTAGTATGTTATATTATTATAATACATTATTTCGAGACATATTCAGAGCCAAACATCAACCCAACTTAACCTTTTTAACTGTTGTCGCATCCAAACTTGTCACCATCGTTTTCAGTTGTAATTGCGAAGTTCCCGGAAGAAGTCCAGCAACAACGGAGGTTCCTCGATGAACCCACCTTCTAACAAGTTCTTTGAAGAACCTTTTGGGGCTGTTTTTCATTGACCAAGAACCCTACGGTTCTTAGGGGATCTGAGAACAACTCCAGTTGAACCCTTCATTTTTAGAGTGTAGTCGGCTCTATTTACTCTCAGATTCAAACATGATGATTAGCATCAACGATCAAGTCAGCTGCTGCTGCTCCAATACAGTATGAGGTGAGACGGTGAACTGATGTTGAACTGGGCAGTCAGCTGCTGCTGCTCCAATACAGTATGAGGTGAGACGGTGAACTGATGTTGAACCGGGCAGTCAGCTGCTGCTGCTCCAATACAGTATGAGGTGAGACGGTGAACTGATGTTGAACTGGGCAGTCAGCTGCTGCTGCTCCAATACAGTATGAGGTGAGACGGTGAACTGATGTTGAACTGGGCAGTCAGCTGCTGCTGCTCCAATACAGTATGAGGTGAGACGGTGAACTGATGTTGAACTGGGCAGTCAGCTGCTGCTGCTCCAATACAGTATGAGGTGAGACGGTGAACTGATGTTGAACCGGGCAGTCAGCTGCTGCTGCTCCAATACAGTATGAGGTGAGACGGTGAACTGATGTTGAACCGGGCAGTCAGCTGCTGCTGCTCCAATACAGTATGAGGTGAGACGGTGAACTGATGTTGAACCGGGCAGTCAGCTGCTGCTGCTCCAATACAGTATGAGGTGAGACGGTGAACTGATGTTGAACCGGGCAGTCAGCTGCTGCTGCTCCAATACAGTATGAGGTGAGACGGTGAACTGATGTTGAACCGGGCAGTCAGCTGCTGCTGCTCCAATACAGTATGAGGTGAGACGGTGAACTGATGTTGAACTGGGCAGTCAGCTGCTGCTGCTCCAATACAGTATGAGGTGAGACGGTGAACTGATGTTGAATCATAATGATTAAGTTAATTAGTGAAACTGTTAAAAAAAAGAGTGTATGACATATTAAATATATTACTCTATTGTTATCATATAGAAACATCATGGAATATTGTACATCATATTAAATATATTACTCTATTGTTATCATATAGAAACATGATGGAATATTGTACATCATATTAAATATATTACTCTATTGTTATCATATAGAAACATCATGGAATATTGTACATCATATTAAATATATTACTCTATTGTTATCATATAGAAACATGATGGAATATTGTACATCATATTAAATATATTACTCTATTGTTATCATATAGAAACATGATGGAATATTGTACATCATATTAGCATCAACATACATTATTGTTTCATTCAATTTCACATAATAAGGATATTTAATATTTTCAAGTTCAGAAGTCAGAACTCATCACCTGCTATGTAAAAGAGACAGAAGAATGCACAATGGTCAATGCTATCTGGGATCCTTGGGACATCCCTACCCTAAACCCTAACCTTAACCCCTACCTTAACCATTTTAAATGTCAACTTCAACGGGCTAGGGACGTCCCAAGGATGTATCTCTACCTGAAAATACATGATCTAAGTGATTGATAGTTGGTATTCAGCAGTCATAAAGCCTTATTTACTTTAATGAACTACTAAAATAGTGATTTTGTCAGACAGCATAGACAGCAGCTCTACACTTTATTGACTGACTGATCCATTCATCCTTCCATCCCTCCTCAGCCTTCCTCTCCTCTGAAGACCCAGTGAGGGTGGAGCTCAGTCAGAGAGCTGTTGAGGGACTGGTTAGGAAGAACACTTCTACATCCAGAGAGGTGAGAGGTCACACATGGTTTAGATGGTAAATATTTATGTCCCCTTAGTGGTTCATCACGTCAGCTAAAGGGAATATGTTCCATCATCTATGTTTATTTACATTAGTGCAAATTGTCCACTGATATGGGTGTAATTTCTCACCCCTTTTGGCTGTATGAAAGTTAATTTCCCCTCAGGCACACACATTTCTTCTTTGTTATTACCCGAGCCACTGCCTGTTCAGCCTGCTATCATCCAGAAGGTGAGGTCAGTACAGGTGCATCAAAGCTGGAACTGAAAGACTGAAAAACAG
Organism: Salmo salar; assembly: GCF_965601325.2. Lineage (NCBI taxonomy): Eukaryota > Metazoa > Chordata > Actinopteri > Salmoniformes > Salmonidae > Salmo > Salmo salar. Next base: position 458,481 of record NW_027675365.1, read on the forward strand.
CTTCTATCTCCAGGCTATCAGACTGCTAAACAGCTTCTATCTCCAGGCCATCAGACTGTTAAACAGCTTCTATCTCCAGACCATCAGACTGTTAAACAGCTTCTATCTCCAGACCATCAGACTGATAAACAGCTTCTATCTCCAGGCCATCAGACTGATAAACAGCTTCTATCTCCAGGCCATCAGACTGTTAAACAGCTTCTATCTCCAGACCATTAGACAGCTTCTCTCTCCAGACCATCAGACTGAAAAACAGCTTCTATCTCCAGACCATCAGACTGATAAACAGCTTCTATCTCCAGACCATCAGACTGATAAACAGCTTCTATCTCCAGACCATCAGACTGATAAACAGCTTCTATCTCCAGGCCATCAGACTGATAAACAGCTTCTATCTCCAGGCCATTAGACTGAAAAACAGCTTCTATCTCCAGGCCATCAGACTGGTAAACAGCTTCTATCTCCAGACCATCAGACTGTTAAACAGCTTCTATCTCCAGACCATCAGACTGTTAAACAGCTTCTATCTCCAGGCCATCAGACTGTTAAGCAGCTTCTATCTCCAGACCATCAGACTGAAAAACAGCTTCTATCTCCAGGCCATCAGACTGATAAACAGCTTCTATCTCCAGGACATCAGACTGATAAACAGCTTCTATCTCCAGACCATCAGACTGTTAAACAGCTTCTATCTCCAGGCCATCAGACTGTTAAACAGCTTCTATCTCCAGACCATCAGACTGATAAACAGCTTCTATCTCCAGGCCATCAGACTGATAAACAGCTTCTATCTCCAGGCCATCAGACTGTTAAACAGCTTCTATCTCCAGGCCATCAGACTGTTAAACAGCTTCTATCTCCAGGCCATCAGACTGTTAAACAGCTTCTATCTCCAGGCCATCAGACTGTTAAACAGCTTCTATCTCCAGGCCATCAGACTGTTAAACAGCTTCTATCTCCAGGCCATCAGACTGATAAACAGCTTCTATCTCCAGGCCATCAGACTGGTAAACAGCTTCTATCTCCAGACCATCAGACTGTTAAACAGCTTCTATCTCCAGGCCATCAGACTGTTAAACAGCTTCTATCTCCAGGCCATCAGACTGTTAAACAGCTTCTATCTCCAGACCATCAGACAGCTTCTCTCTCCAGACCATCAGACTGAAAAACAGCTTCTATCTCCAGGCCATCAGACTGTTAAACAGCTTCTATCTCCAGGCCATCAGACTGTTAAACAGCTTCTATCTCCAGGTCATCAGACTGGTAAACAGCTTCTATCTCAAGGCCATCAGACTGTTAAACAGCTTCTCTCTCCAGACCATCAGACTGTTAAACAGCTTCTATCTCCAGGCCATCAGACTGTTAAACAGCTTCTATCTCCAGGCCATCAGACTGGTAAACAGCTTCTATCTCCAGACCATCAGACTGTTAAACAGCTTCTATCTCCAGACCATCAGACTGTTAAGCAGCTTCTATCTCCAGGCCGTCAGACTGATAAACAGCTTCTATCTCCAGACCATCAGACTGAAAAACAGCTTCTATCTCCAGGCCATCAGACTGTTAAACAGCTTCTATCTCCAGGCCATCAGACTGATAAACAGCTTCTATCTCCAGACCATCAGACTGTTAAACAGCTTCTATCTCCAGGCCATCAGACTGATAAACAGCTTCTATCTCCAGACCATCAGACTGTTAAACAGCTTCTATCTCCAGGCCATCAGACTGATAAACAGCTTCTATCTCCAGACCATCAGACTGATAAACAGCTTCTATCTCCAGGCCATCAGACTGTTAAACAGCTTCTATCTCCAGACCATCAGACTGATAAACAGCTTCTATCTCCAGGCCATCAGACTGATAAACAGCTTCTATCTCCAGGCCATCAGACTGATAAACAGCTTCTATCTCCAGACCATCAGACTGATAAACAGCTTCTATCTCCAGGCCATCAGACTGATAAACAGCTTCTATCTCCAGGCCATCAGACTGATAAACAGCTTCTATCTCCAGACCGTCAGACTGATAAACAGCCATCACCAGCACATTAGAGCCTGCTGCCATATATACATAGACTAGGAATCACTGGCCATTTTAATGTTTACAAATTATACATTATTCATCAAATGTATATACTGTATCTTAGTCTGTCACTGTGACATTGAGCATCAAAATATTTATACATTTATTTTAGAGATGTGTTCATTGTTAGATATTACTGTACTGTTAGAGCTAGACACCAACATCTGCTAAACACGTGTATGTGACAAATAAAAATTAGATTTGAGTTCACTGTAACGTTTCCCCATTTAACAAAACATTTATTTATGTCCACAGTCATATCAACTAGCAAATAAAACATCCAAACACTGTAATGAACCTCCAAACACAGCAGATCAAATGTAAATATTAGAAGTAGTTATATTTTATTATTGGTCACATCGGTGGTATAATACAGACAGCTGGAGCCAGGGGGTCAGAGGTCAGGGCTCTGCCCTGCTGGGTCAGGAGAGGAGGGGCTTAGTGGTACTTCCTCCAGCGGTCGTGCTCTGAGAGGAGAAGAAGAGAGGGAGAGAGAGAGAGAGAGAGGAGAAGGAGAGAGGGAGAATGAAGAAATAAGGACAGAGAGCGAGGGGGGGACAGAGAGCGAGGGGGGAGAGAGGTTAACGTCAGATCAGATTGTCCTTCACAGTGCTTTGAGGTGAATGGTATTGTACTCCCACAGTGTCTGTACTCCCACAGTGTCTGTACTCCCACAGTGTCTGTACTCCCACAGGGTTAGGGTTAGGGTTAGTACTCACTGAGGTGGTCGTACTCCCCCAGGGTTAGGGTTAGTACTCACTGAGGTGGTCGTACTCCCCCAGGGTTAGTACTCACTGAGGTGGTCGTACTCCCACAGTGTCTGTACTCCCACAGTGTCTGTACTCCCACAGGGTTAGGGTTAGTACTCACTGAGGTGGTCGTACTCCCCCAGGGTTAGGGTTAGTACTCACTGAGGTGGTCGTACTCCCCCAGGGTTAGGGTTAGTACTCACTGAGGTGGTCGTACTCCCCCAGGGTTAGTACTCACTGAGGTGGTCGTACTACTCACTGAGGTGGTCGTACTCCCCCAGTGTCTGTACTCCCACAGGGTTAGGGTTAGTACTCACTGAGGTGGTCGTACTCCCCCAGGGTTAGTACTCACTGAGGTGGTCGTACTCCCACCAGGGTTAGTACTCACTGAGGTGGTCGTACTCCCACCAGGGTTAGTACTCACTGAGGTGGTCGTACTCCCCCAGGGTTAGTACTCACTGAGGTGGTCGTACTCCCACCAGGGTTAGTACTCACTGAGGTGGTCGTACTCCCCCAGGGTTAGGGTTAGTACTCACTGAGGTGGTCGTACTCCCCCAGGGTTAGTACTCACTGAGGTGGTCGTACTCCCCCAGGGTTAGTACTCACTGAGGTGGTCGTACTACTCACTGAGGTGGTCGTACTCCCCCAGTGTCTGTACTCCCACAGGGTTAGGGTTAGTACTCACTGAGGTGGTCGTACTCCCAGAGGGTTAGTACTCACTGAGGTGGTCGTACTCCCCCAGGGTTAGGGTTAGTACTCACTGAGGTGGTCGTACTCCCCCAGGGTTAGTACTCACTGAGGTGGTCGTACTCCCCCAGGGTTAGTACTCACTGAGGTGGTCGTACTCCCACAGTGTCTGTACTCCCACAGTGTCTGTACTCCCACAGGGTTAGGGTTAGTACTCACTGAGGTGGTCGTACTCCCACAGGATTAGGGTTAGTACTCACTGAGGTGGTCGTACTCCCCCAGGGTTAGTACTCACTGAGGTGGTCGTACTCCCCCAGTGTCTGTACTCCCACAGTGTCTGTACTCCCCCAGGGTTAGGGTTAGTACTCACTGAGGTGGTCGTACTCCCCCAGGGTTAGTACTCACTGAGGTGGTCGTACTCCCCCAGGGTTAGGGTTAGTACTCACTGAGGTGGTCGTACTCCCCCAGGGTTAGGGCTAGTACTCACTGAGGTGGTCGTACTCCCCCAGGGTTAGTACTCACTGAGGTGGTCGTACTCCCACAGGGTTAGGGTTAGTACTCCCCCAGGGTTAGGGTTAGTACTCACTGAGGTGGTCGTACTCCCACCAGGGTAAATACTCACTGAGGTGGTCGTACTCCCCCAGGGTTAGTACTCACTGAGGTGGTCGTACTCCCACCAGGGTTAGTACTCACTGAGGTGGTCGTACTACTCACTGAGGTGGTCGTACTCCCCCAGGGTTAGTACTCACTGAGGTGGTCGTACTCCCCCAGGGTTAGTACTCACTGAGGTGGTCGTACTCCCACCAGGGTTAGTACTCACTGAGGTGGTCGTACTCCCCCAGGGTTAGTACTCACTGAGGTGGTCGTACTCCCCCAGGGTTAGTACTCACTGAGGTGGTCGTACTCCCCCAGGGTTAGTACTCACTGAGGTGGTCGTACTCCCACAGGGTTAGGGTTAGTACTCACTGAGGTGGTCGTACTCCCCCAGGGTTAGGGTTAGTACTCACTGAGGTGGTCGTACTCCCCCAGGGTTAGTACTCACTGAGGTGGTCGTACTCCCCCAGGGTTAGTACTCACTGAGGTGGTCGTACTCCCACCAGGGTTAGTACTCACTGAGGTGGTCGTACTCCCACCAGGGTTAGTACTCACTGAGGTGGTCGTACTCCCACCAGGGTTAGTACTCACTGAGGTGGTCGTACTCCCACCAGGGTTAGTACTCACTGAGGTGGTCGTACTCCCACCAGGGTTAGTACTCACTGAGGTGGTCGTACTCCCACCAGGGTTAGTACTCACTGAGGTGGTCGTACTCCCACCAGGGTTAGTACTCACTGAGGTGGTCGTACTCCCACCAGGGTTAGTACTCACTGAGGTGGTCGTACTCCCCCAGGGTTAGTACTCACTGAGGTGGTCGTACTCCCACCAGGGTTAGTACTCACTGAGGTGGTCGTACTCCCACCAGGGTTAGTACTCACTGAGGTGGTCGTACTCCCACCAGGGTTAGTACTCACTGAGGTGGTCGTACTCCCACCAGGGTTAGTACTCACTGAGGTGGTCGTACTCCCAGAGGTAACTGAGGGCCACGTATCCAACCAGCAGCATGGCCACGCCTCCGATACCTCCCTTCTTCACGTTGATGTACTTGTTGTAATATCTGTCATGGCCTGGGGGGGGGGAGACAGCATGTTACTCTGTGTGTGTGTGTGTGTGGTAGTGTGTGTGTGTGTGTGTGTGTGTGTGTGTGTGTGTGTGTGTGTGTGTGTGTGTGTGTGTGTGTGTGTGAGTGAGTGTGTGTGGTAGTGTGTGTGTGTGTGTAGTGTGTGTGTGTGTGTGTAGTGTGTGTGTGTGTGTGTGTAGTGTGTGTGTGTGTGTGTGTGTGTGTGTGTGTGATAACTGTCCCAGAAGTCTAACCATTGCGGATGCTGGCGAGGAGTCCGTTAGGAGTGAAGTCCCTCTTGCCCATCCAGGAGCCCAGTTCACACAGCTTCACCTCCATCAGCCGCTTCTCACCCACAGGGACTAAGGACACAGGTATACACACAATAAATACACACCTGGTACACACACACCTGGTATACACACAATAAATACACACCTGGTACACACACACCTGGTATACACACAATAAATACACACCTGGTACACACACACCTGGTATACACACAATAAATACACACCTGGTACACACACACCTGGTATACACACAATAAATACACACCTGCCATCTCTCTTACCCACAGGGACTAAGGACACAGGTATACACACACAATAAATACACACCTGGTACACACACACCTGGTATACACACAATAAATACACACCTGCCATCTCTCTTACCCACAGGGACTAAGGACACAGGTATACACACACAATAAATACACACCTGGTACACACACACCTGGTATACACACAATAAATACACACCTGCCATCCCTCTTACCCACGGGAACTAAGGACACAGGTATACACACAATAAATACACACCTGGTATACACACAATAAATACACACCTGGTACACACACACCTGGTATACACACAATAAATACACACCTGGTTTACACACAATAAATACACCTGCCATCTCTCTTACCCACGGGAACTAAGGACACAGGTATACACACAATAAATACACACCTGGTACACACACACCTGGTATACACACAATAAATACACACCTGGTTTACACACAATAAATACACACCTGCCATCTCTCTTACCCACGGGAACTAAGGACACAGGTATACACACAATAAATACACACCTGCCGTCCCTCTCTTTCACACACACAAACCTGCCGTCCCTCTCACACACACACAAACCTGCCGTCCCTCTCACACAATAAACACACCACCGAAGATAGTAACCATATAACTTCGTAACAATGAATGCTATGTCTTGTTAGCATTTCACTAGAGAGACCTGAGCCAGTTGTGTACAATTCTCATAATTCACAAAGATGCAATAAGTTAACTGACAAACTGTGTTCTCTAGATAAGCTAACTAAAAGGTTTAATAGGTAGCTAGTTCAAAGTCCCGGGAGTTATGTTGAGTCTGGGTCGTTGAGACAGTTAGCCTGTCATTAGCCGGCAAGCTACAAAACGTTGCTAACTCCGACTGCATTGCAAGAGGCTAGTCCTGCAGGCTAACTAGCTTAGCTAACTAACATGGCTACATACCTAGCCACCTAGCATATCGAAATATATGATAGTTAGCTAAAGTTAGCTAGTTCAAAGTCACGGGAGTTATGTTGAGACAAGGCTGTTTGTCATAACCAGTTAGCCTGTCATTAGCCGACAAGCTACAAAACGTTTCTAACTCCGACTGCATTGCAAGAGGCTAGTCCTGCAGGCTAACTAGCTTAGCTTAGCTAACTTTTTATTTTAACAGTAACATATAAAACATAACAGCCAGAGGTTATTCCCAAAGAAATGAGAAAACAAAAAATAGAAAACCTATTCCACATTATATCAAATCAAATACAGACATATAGCTAACTATCTTACCTGGCTAAATACCTAGCCACCTAGCATATCGTCTGGACGCAAAACGCTGTAAAATTAGTTGAATATTTTTACAACCCTTTAGAGAAACTGTCAGGGAATATATATATATTTGTATTTGTTTTTTTCGCTTATTCTCCTCCTTGTAATATACCCAAGCTGTTTTTAAAGTTGTATTTTGTCCGTTTTAATGACCATGACAGTAAAGTCCTTGACTTGACTCGTAACCATGGATTTACCGCGGCCTTCAAAAACACAACATAGAAACATTATTAACTGGCTTTTTTTTTTTTAAATGTAATAAAATACAATGTTTCGTATGTAAATGCTGAAGTGAAAATATGTCAGTTTGATTAATTAAAAAATAAATTAAAACCTGTCAACGTTTATTTTTTATTTTTTTACAGACAACCGACGTACCTATTCTGTCCGCCATCTTGTCCGGTGGAGACCGCAGTGGATGTCGGGATTAAAAATGGAAGGAGAGGATTGTGGGACGACTGTGATTTTGAGTCTAGATGGGATACAGCTTTTGTCAACAAACCAAAAAAAAATCACTTTTCGTAGTAAGTTTAGGAGAACGTACGTAGCAGGTTAGGAGAAAAAGGTTATGATAATTAGGTTAAGGTTAGGAAAATGGTTAAGTTTAACTAAAATACACCAAAAAAAATATAATATACTTAGATGTCAATTTGACAAAAGCTGTATCCCATCTAGACATATTACCGCTTTCCATGTTGTCTGTAGCTTGTGAGGTGTGGAAACATAAAAGTATATATAATATTTTTTGGGGGGGGCATTTTAGCTAACCCTGACCATTTTCCTAACCTTAACTTAATTATCACAACCTGATACGTTTTTTTCTCCTAACCTGCTGCGTACGGTAAGATACGGACAACGAACACAATTGCATTTTATCAATGGCAATTTGAATGCACAGAGATACCGTGACGAGATCCTGGGGCCCATTGTCGTGCCGTTCTTCCTCCTGCATCACCTCATGTTTCAGCACGATAATGTCAACAAGGATCTGTACACAATTCCTGGAAGCTGAAAATGTCCCAGTTCTTCCATGGCCTGCGTACTTCACCAGACATGTCACTCATTGAGCATGTTTGGGATGCTCTGGATAGACGTGTACGACAGCGTGTTTCCAGTTCTCGCCAATATCCAGCAACTTCGCACAGCCATTGAAGAGGAAGTCGGACAACATTCCACAGGCCACAATCAGCAGCCTGATCAACTCTATGTGAAGGAGACGTGTCGCGCTGCATGAGGCAAATGGTGGTCACACCAGATACTGACTGGTTCTGATCCACAACCCTAACTTTTAACGGTATCTGTGACCAACAGATGCATATCTGTATTCCCAGTCATGTCTAATCCATAGATTAGGGCCTAATTTATTTATTTAAATGACTGATTTCCTTCTATGAACTGTAACTCAGTAAAATCTTTGAAATTGTAGCATGTTGCATTTAATATTTTTGTTCAGTATTTATACGGGGTCAGTTCCAATACCATATTTACAATCGGTATTTATATTGTACTTGGTGGGCTACTGGTATTGAGATAAATAAAGTAGTATTTATATTGTTCTGTTATTGAGATGAATAAAGTAGTATTTATATTGTTCTGTTATTGAGATGAATAAAGTAGTATTAATATTGTACTGGCATTGAGATGAATAAAGTAGTATTTATATTGTACTTGGTGGGCTACTGGTATTGAGATAAATAAAGTAGTATTTATATTGTACTGGTATTGAGATAAATAAAGTAGTATTTATATTGTACTGGTATTGAGATAAATAAAGTAGTATTTATATTGTACTGGTATTGAGATGAATAAAGTAGTATTTATATTGTACTGGCATTGAGATGAATAAAGTAGTATTTATATTGTACTGGCATTGAGATGAATAAAGTAGTATTTATATTGTACTGGTATTGAGATGAATAAAGTAGTATTTATATTGTACTGGCATTGAGATGAATAAAGTAGTATTTATATTGTACTTGGTGGGCTACTGGTATTGAGATAAATAAAGTAGTATTTATATTGTACTGGTATTGAGATGAATAAAGTAGTATTTATACTGCTCAAAAAAATAAAGGGAACACTTAACCAACACATCCTAGATCTGAATGAAATAAATAATCTTATTAAATACTTTTTTCTTTACATAGTTGAATGTGCTGACAACAAAATCACACAAAAATAATCAATGGAAATCCAATTTATCAACCCATGGAGGTCTGGATTTGGAGTCACACTCAAAATTAAAGTGGAAAACCACACTACAGGCTGATCCAACTTTGATGTAATGTCCTTAAAACAAGTCAAAATGAGGCTCAGTAGTGTGTGTGGCCTCCACGTGCCTGTATGACCTCCCTACAACGCCTGGGCATGCTCCTGATGAGGTGACGGATGGTCTCCTGAGGGATCTCCTCCCAGACCTGGACTAAAGCATCCGCCAACTCCTGGACAGTCTGTGGTGCAACGTGGCGTTGGTGGATGGAGCGAGACATGATGTCCCAGATGTGCTCAATTGGATTCAGGTCTGGGGAACGGGCGGGCCAGTCCATAGCATCAATGCCTTCCTCTTGCAGGAACTGCTGACACACTCCAGCCACATGAGGTCTAGCATTGTCTTGCATTAGGAGGAACCCAGGGCCAACCACACCAGCATATGGTCTCACAAGGGGTCTGAGGATCTCATCTCGGTACCTAATGGCAGTCAGGCTACCTCTCAATTTAGAACACACATTTAGAACCCTCGTTTAGAACGCTCTTTTAGAACCCTCGTTTAGAACCCTCGTTTAGAACCCTCGTTTAGAACCCTCGTTTAGAACGCTCGTTTAGAACGCTCGTTTAGAACGCTCTTTTAGAACCCTCATTTAGAACCCTCATTTAGAACCCTCGTTTAGAACCCTCATTTAGAACCCTCGTTTAGAACCCTCATTTAGTACGCTCATTTAGAACGCTCTTTAGAACCCTCATTTAGAACCCTCATTTACAACAACAATCAGCGTTTGAGCTGGACACACTTTTTTCAGAAACTATTTACACAAAAACACACACAGTCCTTACAAAGTTTATCTCCAGAATGTGAGCAGTTTATTTTTTGAAGGAAATGGTTCATATATTCACAGAAGTATATATATTTAATCACTGAACAGTAGCAGACCTAACTTCATCTGTTCCTGACTCTGGATAGTGGATTAAAAAGACCACCTGTTGTTACATCAACACCAGACATCATGATTCATGGAAATGGACATTGTATTTTATCAAATATGAAAACCTTAAATCTCTTCAAATTCAAATCAGTCAGAAAATAAGGATCGTACATAAAACAGAGCAGAATAAATCATCACATCTGGGGACCATCACCACCAGCATGACTAGTATCTATGTGGACCCTACTACAGTTTAACCAGCTCAGCTATAGACTACACCAGCATGACTAGTATCTATGTGGACCCTACTACAGTTTAACCAGCTCAGCTATAGACTACACCAGCATGACTAGTATCTATGTGGACCCTACTACAGTTTAACCAGCTCAGCTATAGACTACACCAGCATGACTAGTATCTATGTGGACCCTACTACAGTTTAACCAGCTCAGCTATAGACTACACCAGCATGACTAGTATCTATGTGGACCCTACTACAGTTTAACCAGCTCAGCTATAGACTACACCAGCATGACTAGTATCTATGTGGACCCTACTACAGTTTAACCAGCTCAGCTATAGACTACATCAGCATGACTAGTATCTATGTGGACCCTACTACAGTTTAACCAGCTCAGCTATAGACTACACCAGCATGACTAGTATCTATGTGGACCCTACTACAGTTTAACCAGCTCAGCTATAGACTACACCAGCATGACTAGTATCTATGTGGACCCTACTACAGTTTAACCAGCTCAGCTATAGACTACACCAGCATGACTAGTATCTATGTGGACCCTACTACAGTTTAACCAGCTCAGCTGTAGACTACACCAGCATGACTAGTATCTATGTGGACCCTACTACAGTTTAACCAGCTCAGCTATAGACTACACCAGCATGACTAGTATCTATGTGGACCCTACTACAGTTTAACCAGCTCAGCTATAGACTACACCAGCATGACTAGTATCTATGTGGACCCTACTACAGTTTAACCAGCTCAGCTATAGACTACACCAGCACGACTAGTATCTATGTGGACCCTACTACAGTTTAACCAGCTCAGCTATAGACTACACCAGCATGACTAGTATCTATGTGGACCCTACTACAGTTTAACCAGCTCAGCTATAGACTACACCAGCGTGACTAGTATCTATGTGGACCCTACTACAGTTTAACCAGCTCAGCTATAGACTACACCAGCGTGACTAGTATCTATGTGGACCCTACTACAGTTTAACCAGCTCAGCTATAGACTACACCAGCATGACTAGTATCTATGTGGACCCTACTACAGTTTAACCAGCTCAGCTATAGACTACACCAGCATGACTAGTATCTATGTGGACCCTACTACAGTTTAACCAGCTCAGCTATAGACTACACCAGCATGACTAGTATCTATGTGGACCCTACTACAGTTTAACCAGCTCAGCTATAGACTACACCAGCGTGACTAGTATCTATGTGGACCCTACTACAGTTTAACCAGCTCAGCTATAGACTACACCAGCATGACTAGTATCTATGTGGACCCTACTACAGTTTAACCAGCTCAGCTATAGACTACACCAGCATGACTAGTATCTATGTGGACCCTACTACAGTTTAACCAGCTCAGCTATAGACTACACCAGCATGACTAGTATCTATGTGGACCCTACAACAGTTTAACCAGCTCAGCTATAGACTACACCAGCGTGACTAGTATCTATGTGGATCCTACTACAGTTTAACCAGCTCAGCTATAGACTACACCAGCATGACTAGTATCTATGTGGACCCTACTACAGTTTAACCAGCTCAGCTATAGACTACACCAGCATGACTAGTATCTATGTGGACCCTACTACAGTTTAACCAGCTCAGCTATAGACTACACCAGCATGACTAGTATCTATGTGGACCCTACTACAGTTTAACCAGCTCAGCTATAGACTACACCAGCATGACTAGTATCTATGTGGACCCTACTACAGTTTAACCAGCTCAGCTATAGACTACACCAGCGTGACTAGTATCTATGTGGACCCTACTACAGTTTAACCAGCTCAGCTATAGACTACACCAGCATGACTAGTATCTATGTGGACCCTACTACAGTTTAACCAGCTCAGCTATAGACTACACCAGCATGACTAGTATCTATGTGGACCCTACTACAGTTTAACCAGCTCAGCTATAGACTACACCAGCATGACTAGTATCTATGTGGACCCTACTACAGTTTAACCAGCTCAGCTATAGACTACACCAGCATGACTAGTATCTATGTGGACCCTACTACAGTTTAACCAGCTCAGCTATAGACTACACCAGCATGACTAGTATCTATGTGGACCCTACTACAGTTTAACCAGCTCAGCTATAGACTACACCAGCATGACTAGTATCTATGTGGACCCTACTACAGTTTAACCAGCTCAGCTATAGACTACACCAGCATGACTAGTATCTATGTGGACCCTACTACAGTTTAACCAGCTCAGCTATAGACTACACCAGCATGACTAGTATCTATGTGGACCCTACTACAGTTTAACCAGCTCAGCTATAGACTACACCAGCATGACTAGTATCTATGTGGACCCTACTACAGTTTAACCAGCTCAGCTATAGACTACACCAGCGTGACTAGTATCTATGTGGACCCTACTACAGTTTAACCAGCTCAGCTATAGACTACACCAGCGTGACTAGTATCTATGTGGATCCTACTACAGTTTAACCAGCTCAGCTATAGACTACACCAGCATGACTAGTATCTATGTGGACCCTACTACAGTTTAACCAGCTCAGCTATAGACTACACCAGCATGACTAGTATCTATGTGGACCCTACTACAGTTTAACCAGCTCAGCTATAGACTACACCAGCATGACTAGTATCTATGTGGACCCTACTACAGTTTAACCAGCTCAGCTATAGACTACACCAGCATGACTAGTATCTATGTGGACCCTACTACAGTTTAACCAGCTCAGCTATAGACTACACCAGCGTGACTAGTATCTATGTGGACCCTACTACAGTTTAACCAGCTCAGCTATAGACTACACCAGCATGACTAGTATCTATGTGGACCCTACTACAGTTTAACCAGCTCAGCTATAGACTACACCAGCATGACTAGTATCTATGTGGACCCTACTACAGTTTAACCAGCTCAGCTATAGACTACACCAGCATGACTAGTATCTATGTGGACCCTACTACAGTTTAACCAGCTCAGCTATAGACTACACCAGCATGACTAGTATCTATGTGGACCCTACTACAGTTTAACCAGCTCAGCTATAGACTACACCAGCATGACTAGTATCTATGTGGACCCTACTACAGTTTAACCAGCTCAGCTATAGACTACACCAGCATGACTAGTATCTATGTGGACCCTACTACAGTTTAACCAGCTCAGCTATAGACTACACCAGCATGACTAGTATCTATGTGGACCCTACTACAGTTTAACCAGCTCAGCTATAGACTACACCAGCATGACTAGTATCTATGTGGACCCTACTACAGTTTAACCAGCTCAGCTATAGACTACACCAGCATGACTAGTATCTATGTGGACCCTACTACAGTTTAACCAGCTCAGCTATAGACTACACCAGCATGACTAGTATCTATGTGGACCCTACTACAGTTTAACCAGCTCAGCTATAGACTACACCAGCATGACTAGTATCTATGTGGACCCTACTACAGTTTAACCAGCTCAGCTATAGACTACACCAGCATGACTAGTATCTATGTGGACCCTACTACAGTTTAACCAGCTCAGCTATAGACTACACCAGCATGACTAGTATCTATGTGGACCCTACTACAGTTTAACCAGCTCAGCTATAGACTACACCAGCGTGACTAGTATCTATGTGGACCCTACTACAGTTTAACCAGCTCAGCTATAGACTACACCAGCGTGACTAGTATCTATGTGGACCCTACTACAGTTTAACCAGCTCAGCTATAGACTACACCAGCATGACTAGTATCTATGTGGACCCTACTACAGTTTAACCAGCTCAGCTATAGACTACACCAGCATGACTAGTATCTATGTGGACCCTACTACAGTTTAACCAGCTCAGCTATAGACTACACCAGCATGACTAGTATCTATGTGGACCCTACTACAGTTTAACCAGCTCAGCTATAGACTACACCAGCATGACTAGTATCTATGTGGACCCTACTACAGTTTAACCAGCTCAGCTATAGACTACACCAGCGTGACTAGTATCTATGTGGACCCTACTACAGTTTAACCAGCTCAGCTATAGACTACACCAGCATGACTAGTATCTATGTGGACCCTACTACAGTTTAACCAGCTCAGCTATAGACTACACCAGCATGACTAGTATCTATGTGGACCCTACTACAGTTTAACCAGCTCAGCTATAGACTACACCAGCATGACTAGTATCTATGTGGACCCTACTACAGTTTAACCAGCTCAGCTATAGACTACACCAGCATGACTAGTATCTATGTGGACCCTACTACAGTTTAACCAGCTCAGCTATAGACTACACCAGCATGACTAGTATCTATGTGGACCCTACTACAGTTTAACCAGCTCAGCTATAGACTACACCAGCATGACTAGTATCTATGTGGACCCTACTACAGTTTAACCAGCTCAGCTATAGACTACACCAGCATGACTAGTATCTATGTGGACCCTACTACAGTTTAACCAGCTCAGCTATAGACTACACCAGCATGACTAGTATCTATGTGGACCCTACTACAGTTTAACCAGCTCAGCTATAGACTACACCAGCATGACTAGTATCTATGTGGACCCTACTACAGTTTAACCAGCTCAGCTATAGACTACACCAGCATGACTAGTATCTATGTGGACCCTACTACAGTTTAACCAGCTCAGCTATAGACTACACCAGCATGACTAGTATCTATGTGGACCCTACTACAGTTTAACCAGCTCAGCTATAGACTACACCAGCATGACTAGTATCTATGTGGACCCTACTACAGTTTAACCAGCTCAGCTATAGACTACACCAGCATGACTAGTATCTATGTGGACCCTACTACAGTTTAACCAGCTCAGCTATAGACTACACCAGCATGACTAGTATCTATGTGGACCCTACTACAGTTTAACCAGCTCAGCTATAGACTACACCAGCATGACTAGTATCTATGTGGACCCTACTACAGTTTAACCAGCTCAGCTATAGACTACACCAGCATGACTAGTATCTATGTGGACCCTACTACAGTTTAACCAGCTCAGCTATAGACTACACCAGCATGACTAGTATCTATGTGGACCCTACTACAGTTTAACCAGCTCAGCTATAGACTACACCAGCATGACTAGTATCTATGTGGACCCTACTACAGTTTAACCAGCTCAGCTATAGACTACACCAGCATGACTAGTATCTATGTGGACCCTACTACAGTTTAACCAGCTCAGCTATAGACTACACCAGCATGACTAGTATCTATGTGGACCCTACTACAGTTTAACCAGCTCAGCTATAGACTACACCAGCATGACTAGTATCTATGTGGACCCTACTACAGTTTAACCAGCTCAGCTATAGACTACACCAGCATGACTAGTATCTATGTGGACCCTACTACAGTTTAACCAGCTCAGCTATAGACTACACCAGCATGACTAGTATCTATGTGGACCCTACTACAGTTTAACCAGCTCAGCTATAGACTACACCAGCATGACTAGTATCTATGTGGACCCTACTACAGTTTAACCAGCTCAGCTATAGACTACACCAGCATGACTAGTATCTATGTGGACCCTACTACAGTTTAACCAGCTCAGCTATAGACTACACCAGCGTGACTAGTATCTATGTGGACCCTACTACAGTTTAACCAGCTCAGCTATAGACTACACCAGCATGACTAGTATCTATGTGGACCCTACTACAGTTTAACCAGCTCAGCTATAGACTACACCAGCATGACTAGTATCTATGTGGACCCTACTACAGTTTAACCAGCTCAGCTATAGACTACACCAGCATGACTAGTATCTATGTGGACCCTACTACAGTTTAACCAGCTCAGCTATAGACTACACCAGCATGACTAGTATCTATGTGGACCCTACTACAGTTTAACCAGCTCAGCTATAGACTACACCAGCATGACTAGTATCTATGTGGACCCTACTACAGTTTAACCAGCTCAGCTATAGACTACACCAGCATGACTAGTATCTATGTGGACCCTACTACAGTTTAACCAGCTCAGCTATAGACTACACCAGCATGACTAGTATCTATGTGGACCCTACTACAGTTTAACCAGCTCAGCTATAGACTACACCAGCATGACTAGTATCTATGTGGACCCTACTACAGTTTAACCAGCTCAGCTATAGACTACACCAGCATGACTAGTATCTATGTGGACCCTACTACAGTTTAACCAGCTCAGCTATAGACTACACCAGCATGACTAGTATCTATGTGGACCCTACTACAGTTTAACCAGCTCAGCTATAGACTACACCAGCATGACTAGTATCTATGTGGACCCTACTACAGTTTAACCAGCTCAGCTATAGACTACACCAGCATGACTAGTATCTATGTGGACCCTACTACAGTTTAACCAGCTCAGCTATAGACTACACCAGCATGACTAGTATCTATGTGGACCCTACTACAGTTTAACCAGCTCAGCTATAGACTACACCAGCATGACTAGTATCTATGTGGACCCTACTACAGTTTAACCAGCTCAGCTATAGACTACACCAGCATGACTAGTATCTATGTGGACCCTACTACAGTTTAACCAGCTCAGCTATAGACTACACCAGCATGACTAGTATCTATGTGGACCCTACTACAGTTTAACCAGCTCAGCTATAGACTACACCAGCATGACTAGTATCTATGTGGACCCTACTACAGTTTAACCAGCTCAGCTATAGACTACACCAGCATGACTAGTATCTATGTGGACCCTACTACAGTTTAACCAGCTCAGCTATAGACTACACCAGCATGACTAGTATCTATGTGGACCCTACTACAGTTTAACCAGCTCAGCTATAGACTACACCAGCATGACTAGTATCTATGTGGACCCTACTACAGTTTAACCAGCTCAGCTATAGACTACACCAGCATGACTAGTATCTATGTGGACCCTACTACAGTTTAACCAGCTCAGCTATAGACTACACCAGCATGACTAGTATCTATGTGGACCCTACTACAGTTTAACCAGCTCAGCTATAGACTACACCAGCATGACTAGTATCTATGTGGACCCTACTACAGTTTAACCAGCTCAGCTATAGACTACACCAGCATGACTAGTATCTATGTGGACCCTACTACAGTTTAACCAGCTCAGCTATAGACTACACCAGCATGACTAGTATCTATGTGGACCCTACTACAGTTTAACCAGCTCAGCTATAGACTACACCAGCATGACTAGTATCTATGTGGACCCTACTACAGTTTAACCAGCTCAGCTATAGACTACACCAGCATGACTAGTATCTATGTGGACCCTACTACAGTTTAACCAGCTCAGCTATAGACTACACCAGCATGACTAGTATCTATGTGGACCCTACTACAGTTTAACCAGCTCAGCTATAGACTACACCAGCATGACTAGTATCTATGTGGACCCTACTACAGTTTAACCAGCTCAGCTATAGACTACACCGGCATGACTAGTATCTATGTGGACCCTACTACAGTTTAACCAGCTCAGCTATAGACTACACCAGCATCACTAGTATCTATGTGGACCCTACTACAGTTTAACCAGCTCAGCTATAGACTACACCAGCATGACTAGTATCTATGTGGACCCTACTACAGTTTAACCAGCTCAGCTATAGACTACACCAGCATGACTAGTATCTATGTGGACCCTACTACAGTTTAACCAGCTCAGCTATAGACTACACCGGCATGACTAGTATCTATGTGGACCCTACTACAGTTTAACCAGCTCAGCTATAGACTACACCAGCATGACTAGTATCTATGTGGACCCTACTACAGTTTAACCAGCTCAGCTATAGACTACACCAGCATGACTAGTATCTATGTGGACCCTACTACAGTTTAACCAGCTCAGCTATAGACTACACCAGCATGACTAGTATCTATGTGGACCCTACTACAGTTTAACCAGCTCAGCTATAGACTACACCAGCATGACTAGTATCTATGTGGACCCTACTACAGTTTAACCAGCTCAGCTATAGACTACACCAGCATGACTAGTATCTATGTGGACCCTACTACAGTTTAACCAGCTCAGCTATAGACTACACCAGCATGACTAGTATCTATGTGGACCCTACTACAGTTTAACCAGCTCAGCTATAGACTACACCAGCATGACTAGTATCTATGTGGACCCTACTACAGTTTAACCAGCTCAGCTATAGACTACACCAGCATGACTAGTATCTATGTGGACCCTACTACAGTTTAACCAGCTCAGCTATAGACTACACCAGCATGACTAGTATCTATGTGGACCCTACTACAGTTTAACCAGCTCAGCTATAGACTACACCGGCATGACTAGTATCTATGTGGACCCTACTACAGTTTAACCAGCTCAGCTATAGACTACACCGGCATGACTAGTATCTATGTGGACCCTACTACAGTTTAACCAGCTCAGCTATAGACTACACCAGCATGACTAGTATCTATGTGGACCCTACTACAGTTTAACCAGCTCAGCTATAGACTACACCAGCATGACTAGTATCTATGTGGACCCTACTACAGTTTAACCAGCTCAGCTATAGACTACACCAGCATGACTAGTATCTATGTGGACCCTACTACAGTTTAACCAGCTCAGCTATAGACTACACCAGCATGACTAGTATCTATGTGGACCCTACTACAGTTTAACCAGCTCAGCTATAGACTACACCAGCATGACTAGTATCTATGTGGACCCTACTACAGTTTAACCAGCTCAGCTATAGACTACACCAGCATGACTAGTATCTATGTGGACCCTACTACAGTTTAACCAGCTCAGCTATAGACTACACCGGCATGACTAGTATCTATGTGGACCCTACTACAGTTTAACCAGCTCAGCTATAGACTACACCGGCATGACTAGTATCTATGTGGACCCTACTACAGTTTAACCAGCTCAGCTATAGACTACACCGGCATGACTAGTATCTATGTGGACCCTACTACAGTTTAACCAGCTCAGCTATAGACTACACCGGCATGACTAGTATCTATGTGGACCCTACTACAGTTTAACCAGCTCAGCTATAGACTACACCAGCATGACTAGTATCTATGTGGACCCTACTACAGTTTAACCAGCTCAGCTATAGACTACACCAGCATGACTAGTATCTATGTGGACCCTACTACAGTTTAACCAGCTCAGCTATAGACTACACCAGCATGACTAGTATCTATGTGGACCCTACTACAGTTTAACCAGCTCAGCTATAGACTACACCAGCATGACTAGTATCTATGTGGACCCTACTACAGTTTAACCAGCTCAGCTATAGACTACACCAGCATGACTAGTATCTATGTGGACCCTACTACAGTTTAACCAGCTCAGCTATAGACTACACCAGCATGACTAGTATCTATGTGGACCCTACTACAGTTTAACCAGCTCAGCTATAGACTACACCAGCATGACTAGTATCTATGTGGACCCTACTACAGTTTAACCAGCTCAGCTATAGACTACACCAGCATGACTAGTATCTATGTGGACCCTACTACAGTTTAACCAGCTCAGCTATAGACTACACCGGCATGACTAGTATCTATGTGGACCCTACTACAGTTTAACCAGCTCAGCTATAGACTACACCGGCATGACTAGTATCTATGTGGACCCTACTACAGTTTAACCAGCTCAGCTATAGACTACACCGGCATGACTAGTATCTATGTGGACCCTACTACAGTTTAACCAGCTCAGCTATAGACTACACCAGCATGACTAGTATCTATGTGGACCCTACTACAGTTTAACCAGCTCAGCTATAGACTACACCAGCATGACTAGTATCTATGTGGACCCTACTACAGTTTAACCAGCTCAGCTATAGACTACACCAGCATGACTAGTATCTATGTGGACCCTACTACAGTTTAACCAGCTCAGCTATAGACTACACCAGCATGACTAGTATCTATGTGGACCCTACTACAGTTTAACCAGCTCAGCTATAGACTACACCAGCATGACTAGTATCTATGTGGACCCTACTACAGTTTAACCAGCTCAGCTATAGACTACACCAGCATGACTAGTATCTATGTGGACCCTACTACAGTTTAACCAGCTCAGCTATAGACTACACCAGCATGACTAGTATCTATGTGGACCCTACTACAGTTTAACCAGCTCAGCTATAGACTACACCAGCATGACTAGTATCTATGTGGACCCTACTACAGTTTAACCAGCTCAGCTATAGACTACACCAGCATGACTAGTATCTATGTGGACCCTACTACAGTTTAACCAGCTCAGCTATAGACTACACCAGCATGACTAGTATCTATGTGGACCCTACTACAGTTTAACCAGCTCAGCTATAGACTACACCAGCATGACTAGTATCTATGTGGACCCTACTACAGTTTAACCAGCTCAGCTATAGACTACACCAGCATGACTAGTATCTATGTGGACCCTACTACAGTTTAACCAGCTCAGCTATAGACTACACCAGCATGACTAGTATCTATGTGGACCCTACTACAGTTTAACCAGCTCAGCTATAGACTACACCAGCATGACTAGTATCTATGTGGACCCTACTACAGTTTAACCAGCTCAGCTATAGACTACACCAGCATGACTAGTATCTATGTGGACCCTACTACAGTTTAACCAGCTCAGCTATAGACTACACCAGCATGACTAGTATCTATGTGGACCCTACTACAGTTTAACCAGCTCAGCTATAGACTACACCAGCATGACTAGTATCTATGTGGACCCTACTACAGTTTAACCAGCTCAGCTATAGACTACACCAGCATGACTAGTATCTATGTGGACCCTACTACAGTTTAACCAGCTCAGCTATAGACTACACCAGCATGACTAGTATCTATGTGGACCCTACTACAGTTTAACCAGCTCAGCTATAGACTACACCAGCATGACTAGTATCTATGTGGACCCTACTACAGTTTAACCAGCTCAGCTATAGACTACACCAGCATGACTAGTATCTATGTGGACCCTACTACAGTTTAACCAGCTCAGCTATAGACTACACCAGCATGACTAGTATCTATGTGGACCCTACTACAGTTTAACCAGCTCAGCTATAGACTACACCAGCATGACTAGTATCTATGTGGACCCTACTACAGTTTAACCAGCTCAGCTATAGACTACACCAGCATGACTAGTATCTATGTGGACCCTACTACAGTTTAACCAGCTCAGCTATAGACTACACCAGCATGACTAGTATCTATGTGGACCCTACTACAGTTTAACCAGCTCAGCTATAGACTACACCAGCATGACTAGTATCTACGTGGACCCTACTACAGTTTAACCAGCTCAGCTATAGACTACACCAGCATGACTAGTATCTATGTGGACCCTACTACAGTTTAACCAGCTCAGCTATAGACTACACCAGCATGACTAGTATCTATGTGGACCCTACTACAGTTTAACCAGCTCAGCTATAGACTACACCAGCATGACTAGTATCTATGTGGACCCTACTACAGTTTAACCAGCTCAGCTATAGACTACACCGGCATGACTAGTATCTATGTGGACCCTACTACAGTTTAACCAGCTCAGCTATAGACTACACCAGCATGACTAGTATCTATGTGGACCCTACTACAGTTTAACCAGCTCAGCTATAGACTACACCGGCATGACTAGTATCTATGTGGACCCTACTACAGTTTAACCAGCTCAGCTATAGACTACACCAGCATGACTAGTATCTATGTGGACCCTACTACAGTTTAACCAGCTCAGCTATAGACTACACCAGCATGACTAGTATCTATGTGGACCCTACTACAGTTTAACCAGCTCAGCTATAGACTACACCAGCATGACTAGCATCTATGTGGACCCTACTACAGTTTAACCAGCTCAGCTATAGACTACACCAGCATGACTAGTATCTATGTGGACCCTACTACAGTTTAACCAGCTCAGCTATAGACTACACCAGCGTGACTAGTATCTATGTGGACCCTACTACAGTTTAACCAGCTCAGCTATAGACTACACCAGCATGACTAGTATCTATGTGGACCCTACTACAGTTTAACCAGCTCAGCTATAGACTACACCAGCATGACTAGTATCTATGTGGACCCTACTACAGTTTAACCAGCTCAGCTATAGACTACACCAGCATGACTAGTATCTATGTGGACCCTACTACAGTTTAACCAGCTCAGCTATAGACTACACCAGCATGACTAGTATCTATGTGGACCCTACTACAGTTTAACCAGCTCAGCTATAGACTACACCAGCATGACTAGTATCTATGTGGACCCTACTACAGTTTAACCAGCTCAGCTATAGACTACACCAGCATGACTAGTATCTATGTGGACCCTACTACAGTTTAACCAGCTCAGCTATAGACTACACCAGCATGACTAGTATCTATGTGGACCCTACTACAGTTTAACCAGCTCAGCTATAGACTACACCAGCATGACTAGTATCTATGTGGACCCTACTACAGTTTAACCAGCTCAGCTATAGACTACACCAGCATGACTAGTATCTATGTGGACCCTACTACAGTTTAACCAGCTCAGCTATAGACTACACCAGCATGACTAGTATCTACGTGGACCCTACTACAGTTTAACCAGCTCAGCTATAGACTACACCAGCATGACTAGTATCTATGTGGACCCTACTACAGTTTAACCAGCTCAGCTATAGACTACACCAGCATGACTAGTATCTATGTGGACCCTACTACAGTTTAACCAGCTCAGCTATAGACTACACCAGCATGACTAGTATCTATGTGGACCCTACTACAGTTTAACCAGCTCAGCTATAGACTACACCAGCATGACTAGTATCTATGTGGACCCTACTACAGTTTAACCAGCTCAGCTATAGACTACACCAGCATGACTAGTATCTATGTGGACCCTACTACAGTTTAACCAGCTCAGCTATAGACTACACCGGCATGACTAGTATCTATGTGGACCCTACTACAGTTTAACCAGCTCAGCTATAGACTACACCAGCATGACTAGTATCTATGTGGACCCTACTACAGTTTAACCAGCTCAGCTATAGACTACACCAGCATGACTAGTATCTATGTGGACCCTACTACAGTTTAACCAGCTCAGCTATAGACTACACCAGCATGACTAGCATCTATGTGGACCCTACTACAGTTTAACCAGCTCAGCTATAGACTACACCAGCATGACTAGTATCTATGTGGACCCTACTACAGTTTAACCAGCTCAGCTATAGACTACACCAGCGTGACTAGTATCTATGTGGACCCTACTACAGTTTAACCAGCTCAGCTATAGACTACACCAGCATGACTAGTATCTATGTGGACCCTACTACAGTTTAACCAGCTCAGCTATAGACTACACCAGCATGACTAGTATCTATGTGGACCCTACTACAGTTTAACCAGCTCAGCTATAGACTACACCAGCATGACTAGTATCTATGTGGACCCTACTACAGTTTAACCAGCTCAGCTATAGACTACACCAGCATGACTAGTATCTATGTGGACCCTACTACAGTTTAACCAGCTCAGCTATAGACTACACCAGCATGACTAGTATCTATGTGGACCCTACTACAGTTTAACCAGCTCAGCTATAGACTACACCAGCATGACTAGTATCTATGTGGACCCTACTACAGTTTAACCAGCTCAGCTATAGACTACACCAGCATGACTAGTATCTATGTGGACCCTACTACAGTTTAACCAGCTCAGCTATAGACTACACCAGCATGACTAGTATCTATGTGGACCCTACTACAGTTTAACCAGCTCAGCTATAGACTACACCAGCATGACTAGTATCTATGTGGACCCTACTACAGTTTAACCAGCTCAGCAGTACTATTATAATAGAGCATAAACCCAGGATAGAGGGGCTGAGTGAATGTGGTCTGGACTCTGTGGAGGAGGGTCATTGTGTCAGAGACACTGTAGAAGGACAGAGTACCTGCCTTGTGATCCAGGTACACTCCTACTCTGGAGGACTGAGGGCCTGATACTTTAGTCTTAACATTATTGTGTCTGAAATAATAACCACCTCTAGAGCACTCTAAACTCCAGGACTTGTTATTGAATCCAAATATATTATCTGTCTCTGTTCTGCTGATGTCTTTATATGAGACTGCTGTAATAACAACACCAGTCCACTCCACCTCCCAGTAACAGCGTCCAGACAGACCCTCTCTACACAGAACCTGGTACTGGTTGGTGAATCTGTCTGGATGGTCAGGATATGGTTGGACTTGGCCTGTATAGGTCACCTTTCTGTTCCCTTCAGACAGAGAGAGGAGTGTGTGTGCTGTGTTTGGGTCCAGTGTGAGCTGACAGGAATCTGGGAGAAGAGCAGAGACCAATGAGGGGAGTCAGAACAATAAGTTAAGTCAGATACTGTATCTACCCTGTCTTTGATTAGAGCACAGCAGAGATCAAATCAGAGAAATATGAGGAGTCAGATACCCAGTCTTTGATTAGATCTACTATTGCTATATATTTCTAGAGGGATTGTTAGGAGTGGCAGTAAAAAGAGACTGTTAGTTACTTCACAATAAAGAGACTCACATTGTAACAACTGTTCTCTGGTCTTGGGCTCTGGAGGCAGAACAACCTCCACTATATTCACTACAGACACACAAACACATTGACAGAGAGAGGGAATGTTATCATCATACCATATTCCACATGTATATGACTAGTAGGGAACTTTCAATGGTCTAAAGTTGATGTTCTGATTGTTTTCAACACACCTGTAGTGGAGATCTTGGTCCATTCTCCTTTAA